>NW_008796043.1:6125653-6143030 GCF_000699145.1 Aptenodytes forsteri
GGGGAAGGGAAGGGAAGGGTCTCCGGGCCGGTGGGGTTGCCCCAGGTGTGTGCCCTGACGCCCAGCTCCGCGGGCATGCCGAGAGGTGACACCCGCCACCCCACGGCTCAGCTGGAGCTTTCTGATCCTCCCCTTCCTCGGTAAGTGTGCGGGTTAATTATTTTTAACGGACCGTGAAGAAATCTCAGAGCATCGCACCCTCATAAGCCACGACCTGTCGTGTCACATACGGGCAGTAAAATTAAGGTTTCCCAGCTTTCTCCTCGCGCAGGGCTATCTCCACACAAGGTATACCCTGCTTCTACCTGCAGGTCCTTGGGAAGACACCCTGCGCAACTCTGCTGCAGAAATCACAACTCCTCTTGACGTTTTCAGTGCTCTGAGGCTGCTGGAAACTGTGCAGCCCAGGCCACCACGCTGCAATGCACACCCAGCGCTCTCGGCTCCTCGTGGAATGGGTGTTCCTGCTCATCCAGGGCAGACAATGAACCTCCTGTCTTTTTGAAGGTAATTGGCACAGGCTCTGGATAACACAGAAGCTGGAGGGGAGGTTGAGGAGGGAGAAGGAGGCCTAAGAACCATGTCATCCCTATCAGGAGTTGCACTGCTTAATGGTACTGCTATCCTAACTTTCATACACGTTCACATTTCCAACCCCACATGCACTCACACATCCAGTGCTCAGTTCTCTTAATAAAATTTGCCAGATTCAGGCACAAAGATATGGTTAGATACACATGCCTCTAATATTTTAATAGTGATTCATGTGAGTAGCAAAGTATTTCATAACTCTGAGGGCTTTGCTACATGCCGCACAGCACTAGCAAGGGAGATCCCTGGTATACTGTTTCAGGAAGCACCAGCCGCAAGCCATTGATTTTGTCTGCAGGAAAATATCACCACCCTTGGGTTTTGTACCACTATGGCTTTAGCACACTATGGAGACGTATCTGTAGGAGACATTTTTTGTGTCCTCCATAGTAAAAGTTGGCTTTCATAAATGTAGCATGCTGCCAATTTAAATATATCAGATTTGGCTATTCTATCCATAAATGCTTTCAATTTCTAGAGCAGCTTAAAAATATTCTCCTTTTCCAACTGTGACATTGTGGAAAGAAAATTATCTTATTGCACATGTCCATCATGTCACTTCCTACAATAGTTTGTACTTCATAAAAACTATGAGAGGTTTGAATACAAACAAGCAACACCATCTTCAAATGTTCCATTAAACAAAATGCCCCATCATCAGATAGAATATCCACTGGTCTTTTCAACTTATTTCTTGAAAACCTGTTAAATCCTAAGACACTTGGAGTATATCAGTTTTTACACATGGAGATCTGGAAGTATCTGATGGAAGTGGCCTTTAAGTCCACAGCAAGCAAGCTCTTACAAAGGCCTGCTGTCCATTAACTTGCTGAGCAGAGCATCCTTGTCCTCTTTATTGTTAGAGGAATTAAATCAAATTGAATAAAAGCTGAGCAGAGCATGTTCCTGGTAGAAAAGAAATATTTGGGTACTTTAAGGGAAATCCATTATAAAGCACAATATTAAGAGGAACCAATGAAGATTACAATTATGAAGATTACAGAATCATCACAATCTCTTTCAGAGTAGTCAGATTATCTCCAGGCTGGACATTCAGTTATCAATCTCTGAAAGATGTTGCTTCTTTGTATATCCAACAAGCCGTGAAAGATTTTCTCCTCTTCAACCAGGAAGAAACTTACTGCCTGTCACAGCATTTGGGGAAATTAGTTTACTCCAATTATCCTGTACATTCCTACAGATTGGACTCCAGTGGCGGGATTGTTGATTTTAATGACAAGGCATCTTTTGCTATGAATGCTTCAAACTGAAATAACTGCAAAAGAAATAACCTTTAGTTAGTTTGGACACACTTCTTGCACAGAGCCCTGCCTCTGCGTGTGTGGGGATTATAAGCAGCACTTCCATGTTTTGAGTTTTGAATTCCTCTGCACCTCTGTTCCTGGTCTCCAAAATAAACACTTGGGAAGGGTTTTCTGAGCAGCATAAGCCTAGAATAAGAATAAGCAGAACATAAACTAGGTGATTCAAATACATTTGATGAAGCTTTAAAAAAAATCACAGAATGTACTATGGAAGTATAGAAAGTAAGTGCCTAAACTAAGAATTTGAGATGGAGACCCAAATCCTGTGTCTATTAGAATCTGCTCCAAATTTTCTTTGACTGCATTTGTGCAGAGTAATACCTGACAATTTTTTCTGGCATAGTTTTGCGGGTAGTTCAGGTAAGGAAGCCAGCTCCAGGAGATCCTTTGCAATCTCGCTTTAAAGAGAAGGTTCTTGTAAGCTGTCTGGTAGGTTGCACAGCACAAAAGGCAGCCCTTGCTCACAAGAGATGTCCTTTCTCGAACAGGGAGTATCAGTGAATTTATTGGAAAGTATCACATGAGAAAACATGGCTTACGTGAGCAAGAACGTAATACTTCAGTAAAATAATGACATGTTCTTGAATCTGGTTTCCTAAAAGTTAAAAACACGGATGAAACTTTGCAAACATTCAGAAAACTAGCCTATCAGATAGAAAAATAGAGGAAGAAATCCTCCTGTTCCCTTCCTCATAAAATTATGTGCATTTTGCTTAATGTATAGCTAGATTTAAAAAGATTTTGTTGGCCTTCTGGGTGATTTTTCTGTCCTTTTGTTAAACACTTGGCGCCAAACAAGCTTTTTTTATTCAGTGTGTTTTCTAGAAACGGAGACCAAAATGCCACCTTTTAGATTTTCTTGAAAAATCCCTAGGGATACGTAAAGATGTGGGCAGATTTTAGGAAAAATGTTACGACAACTTTTGCCTTTGACTCAAAGCAGTTGGAAAAAAGTGTTTGTAGCAGCATTCCCAACACGGGTACTCGATAACTTGATTTCTATAAAAAGTCTAAGTGACTAAAAATTTTATGCAGAGACCCTGGAGCTATGTAAAGCCGGAGTGAATCATGTATGTGAGGAAGGAGACAGGAGCAGGACTGTGGGTGTTTGTGTGGAGATGACGGAGTGGCCAGTCACTAGCAGATGGAAATTACCTAGCAGATTGGTCCTCCTGTTCTGATAGCATTGTGCAGGCGGCGGTATGAGCAGACACAAGTCTAGCCTGGCTTCTGCAGGGCTTCAGGACCACAGGAAGGAAGGGTAGAGTAAGGAGAATAGAGGAGTGAGAAATTTTTTTTTGAATGCAACTCTCCAAATTTATAAACTCCGTATCTCTTTTTTTAATCTATTTTAAGCCAAATCCAAAGCCAGCAGAAACCCACAGAAAAGCACTTACTGACTTCATTGAGCTTCAGCTCACCCTATCTAACGTAGAACTTCATCCTGTAAAAAGGTCAGTATCAATAATTCATGGGATGATACTTCATCTTCCCCTCATGTCATCTTTTGTTGTAATTACAGGTTCCAGAAACACAGATAAGAATTTATTAGCTGGCCGCTCTCAGCAATCAGTGTTTATAAGGCAGCGGCCCTCTGCAGAAAACACTCTTCTCCAGCTACCTGCCCTTTTTGGCTCCCAGTAAATCCTCTCCTCCTTTTTCCTTCAGCCTTTATAAGGTTTGCTTTCCTTGTTTCTTCCTGTCCGCAAGGAGTACGCTTTGTTACTTGACAGATGTCGAGCACTTTATTGAATAAATGTAGGCAATTGAAAGTGTTTCTGGATCTGTATTATTTTAACATAAACAGATTACGTTACATTAGCAGGCATTTACACTACTATGATTATAGATCATTCCTTGTGTTCGCGCTTTCTATTTTAAACGATGTTCATTTAAGAATGGATCTAAAATTTCACGTCAAGAATGTTTGCTCCAAAATAGCCTTGCTGATATAATTTCTCTGTTTCATTCTCTTACTGATATGTGCAGTATAGCACATCTCATCTCATACTGCCATTTCATAACATATTTAGGACTTGGCATATTCAGCTCACCAACCAGAAACCTGCAGTGAAAATGAGATCGTTGAAAAATAGTCTCAGTGAGTGATACTAGTGGTAATAATTAGCTCCCACTTAATATAGTTTACCGAAGGAAAGGGAAGGTGGCACCAAGTACCCCAGAACTTCAGAGACAGCAAAACTAGCGTGGATGATCAGCGTGAACTGTGCTACGTAAACTTCCATTAGTTTTAATAAAAGCTTATGGATGATCAGCGTGAACTGTGCTACGTGAGCTGCACAGCAGGTCAGTGGAAAAGGTAGGAACGAAACCTACGATTCCTGTGCAGGCACCACATTCACCATCCTACATTGCCACACCGCCTGATGTGGGAATTCACTCTTTGAGATAACAATGAACCAATATGCTAGCAGGTAGCTAGAAAGTCTCTCAGATTAGATAGATCTGAGTCTCTACTCAGTGATTGTTAAAGATTAAATTGTGCATCTTGTCCCCCCATAAAAGTTTCATATCTGGCACTTATGTTGAAGCCAGTCCTTAAGATTTAGTCTGTGGAAGAGTCTTCCTGCAAAGTACCGGAGCTCTCTTCACTCTTTCAAAATTGTAATCAGTTAAGCACATCTGAAGCCTAGAGTGTAAATAGCCAACCAGAACGTTTCAAGCTCAGGTTAGGCTCCCTACTTTTCTCAAGGAAATAAGGCATTTATCACCTCCTGTCATAAATGCTTATGCATGATTATTATTCAGTTTGTGTCTATAAGTAAACTTCCATTAGTTTTAATAAAAGCTTTTTGCAGTACACCTAGGCTAAAATAAGGTTACTCGCACACACTCTGGTTTAACAGCAAAATGGTGCAGTGTACATTTATGTGCTGGCAAGTCCTATGACTTCACTGCATTTCATCAGGAAAGATGCATTCTGTTAAGATCATTTTGGTCTCTGCTTTTCTGATGAAAATATCTTTTTCATCTTGCAGAAATTTCTTGTACCACAGTATTTGAGGACCCTACTATGTCACTTTGAAAAAGAGAAATTATTTGGAATACTGAGGCACACAGAAGCTAGGACCAAGGTCTAAAATGCAGTTCTGTCAGCAGAAAGAGTTTAGATACCTACAGTGCTTAGTGTAATCCAGAACTCAATTATTCAGAACTGCACTTTTGTCCTTTTGTTTGATTTCTCTTTTCTTGTTTCTTTCACCTGTTTCTTTCTGGATGTACACACTAGGATGATGCCATCCTTCTTCATAAACCATCTTTTTCTGAATGTCCTTGTACTGTGCCTGCTAGATCTTATTACCCATCCAGTGGGAGCCTCTCTTATTCTCTGTCCTATCATCTCACATGATTCAGGTATCTCAGTTGATGCTCTTTCAGCTTTTTCATGATTGGTTGTCTGCATAATGTTGCAGTACCGTGCAACTGTGCTTGTTGCATAGTAGTTTAGTGGCTAACATTTTACTTAGCATCCCTCTACAGCCTAATATCAGGTCTGTCTTTTCTTCTGCTAGCCAGCAATCTCACGTACTAAGCTTTTCCTGCACATTCTGCTTCCTAAGTTTACTTGACATATTCTTATAATAGAAAACCACTATGAATTCTCTCACTTTCCAAGGGCTCTCAAGGTAAATTGCAACATCTGCAGCCACGTTCTCATCATAGCTCAACCCTGAACCATTACGCTCTTGTATAGACCTAAAATAGTACCATCTAATTTGGCTGGGTTTTCACTGTCTTTCTCAGTAAAGCATCTCATCTATTTTGGCTGACTCAAACCACCATCTTCTAAAGTAGCTCTTGATTGTTTTAGATATTTCATCTTTGGTTTTGCTGCATAACATAATAGGAAAAGTTAATGAAAGAGTTTTCATTAACCCTCTGCATCAGGCCAGTCATTACAGGTTTGAATAGAGATAGGCTAAGTTGTGATCCTTGATGTAAGAGGCGACTTGCTCACTGAACTGCCTCTCAGTACTGCTGCGCTCCTCTAACGCGTGATGTCTGAATGCACAGACAGACTGCACAACTGCACAACTAGTAACAAACTACATTAGAGCCTTTTCCAGGTCCGTGACATGTTAAGTGCAATTTTTTATATCTTTTGGTCTCTCTTGAAATGTTGTAGCTACAAACATCTTCCTAGCGAGCGCTCATGACTTAGAATCATAGAATCATTTAGGTTGGAAAAGACCTTTAAGACCATCAAGTCCAACTGTAAAAGACTTGATGGGACTGTGGACAAAAAACTTAAAAATGTCTATGTGGCTGATGCGAGAATTAGCTTTGATATTTCACACCCTTGTATTGCAGAGAAGTACTAAGCCAAAGGAGGAGGGAAGGTGAATGTTTGGTACTTTACACCACTTTCCCCATTCAGGAGAAGGCAAATTGCATTTTCAAGGCAAAAACATGAGTCCTCATCGGTAGCCAGCGTGTAGAAGTCATGCCAGTCCCTCCCAGTCTTGGTCTTTGTATGTTTACTCACTGAGTAAACAGTGGGGCTAGGGCAACCCTGGACGTGAGACACAACTTCCTTGCCATCCAGTTCCAAAGAATAAGTCAAGAGGAACGTTCTGGGGGATGCAGCTAAAGGTATAGCTAACTTAAGACTCCCTAAGCGAATTACACTTGACCATTCTCCACTACGTTGACTACAGAGCCTGATGTATCTTTTTGGTTTTTTTACTTGAAGAAACTTCCTAATGAGCAACATTAAAATCCATCCACTTTATTGTTCTGCTTCTTAATGGATTTCCTTTTTATTCTTGGCTTTCTGTACTTTTTAATAGAGTTGCTCATGGACTTAAAGTTCAAAAAGAAGAAAACAAGTCTTGGTCATATAATGCCTGATACTTTGTGAAGAAGCATACGCTTCCTTTGGTCAGTACCCGATGCCTTGTCAGTCAAACATCTGGGGGGAAAAAAAAAGTCTACGCTTGTATTTTTCACATCCTGTTTTTTTATTTGCTGACATGGGTGCTGTTATTGCTGCTTTGGCCATCATGATCGGGGAAAACAGCTACGCACAGACTCCCTGCCACAGTACACTGAGCAGCTCCTCATGGAAACCACTTCTTTGTAAACTGCTTTTCTTAACAGACTTTCAAACCATTGGTTAGATTAGATTGGCATCTGAATTTCATAGTTTTCTCTGCAAGAATTTTCTATGATCTGATCTCTGTTAATAAGGCAGCGCTTTTTCTGGGATCTGTTTCCAGCAAGGTTTTTGTATTTTTAGGTAGTGTTGCTGTCACAAATTTAGACACTGCCTCAGGTTTACTTTAACCTCAGCTCTAGCCTGACCATAGTCTCATCAAGTTCTTAAGTTTTAAATAGAACCTTATGTTTAAATGTGGTAGGAAACCAGACCTTCAGCAGTATAAATTGAGGAGACTCCAGTGTTACATTGGTTTATTCCAGCTGAGGAACAGGCGACAAATGTAATTAAGAATTCAAACAGATGCAGTTCAAGAACATTAAGCTTTATTTTTATTTTTGGAACTTGGAAAAGATAGTAAATTTAGAAGAAATCCCATGTGAAAGTGCAGAAAATTTAATGGAGAATACCTTTGCTATGTTTTTTTTAAGCACAATTATAGATTTCCACAACACAGATATAATAATAATACACTATCAAAATTCTCTATGGAAGAGAGATTTATAATTATAAAAGTTATAACTCATAACATTTTTTTTGTTAATAACAGTTGGTTTCAGCCATGTTAATTATCAGACACTTCGTTAGGAGATGTGATAGTGCTAGCTTCTTAGCGCTACTGTAATACCATTTTGTCGTTTGGGTATTTTATCGTACAGTTGTATGCCTATGTTCTTTAGCCAAGTTGGGTCTTTTCAATTAGTGGACTGATTTTCTGACCAGCAGGGCGTAAGACAGAGAAACTGAACAGACTGAGCTGTAGCCAGTAATTCAAATAAATTCTGTACCTGGCAATGTAAGTAGTTTCCCTCTCACATGTATAGAGATGACTCCTATCAAACTTGCTTCTGCCCTATCATCCTTACCCTCAGCCCGAGGTCCGAGGTCCCTTCCGTTGAGGACTTCCACTCTCTCCGGGTGAGGATGAAACCAATCTACCAGATCAGTTTTACTGAGTGGGGTAAGCTCCTAGGGAGCCATCTCAGAGTGTCTGGACCCTGAAAGTTATGCTCTGCAGTGGATTCTGTTGTCCTCGGACCAGGCTTTTGGGACAGAGAAGAAATAACCAAACCCATACGGTTCTGCCATTCAGAACATCTCATGTGAACGAGACGGCAAGAATCTTACGCTTCTGTGCTAAATACAGAGCAGTTTTGTGGTTCTTGTGCAGTGCTAATGAGGTGTGTCCCCCTTTAACAAATCTGTTTGCTTGGGCTTAGGATGATAACTAGAATTTGGCCCAATTTCTTATATTTAGTTTTTTTCTATCATCTTTGTTAGTTATGCAAAACTTCCACTTACAAGAATAGGAGTCAATTATATTCTGTGGGGAAAAAAATAGCAAACCCTAGATAATCTGTTGTCTCTCCTAGCCATAGCAGCATATGGGATATATTGTGTATTGTTCTCACGCTCATGTGATACGTATGTTCTCAGACCCACATCACCTCCCACAGAAGAGTTATAAACAATAATACACAAGCAGTGCCCAGGAAAAATGGCCATGATAGGATTTCATTTGAATATGCCTTTATATTCAGAGCTTCACTGCCCATCAAGTTTAGATTCTCCGCGGACTCAGACGGCCATTTTCCTTATCTGCACCAGTATCAGTCAGTAGTTAAGTGCCATGCGTGGAATTAGAAAGCCTGCAAACCCAAAGCACCTGAATGCAGGCTCACTGGCTTCTCTCTGGCTAAGCAGATAGAAAACAGGTAAACAGTTAACTTCAGGCTGAGTCATAAAATCAACATATACAGAGGATAAGCAGGGAAAGGAAAAGGAAATGATAGGTGAAGAAAATATATGGTCACAATTTGTACACACCGTCTTAAAGTAATAAAACTTCAGGAAAGCAAAATTCCAAGACTGGGAGAGGAAGGATAAAAAACTTTAAAGCGTGATGTACCTGTACAGATGCTAACATAGAGGTGTTTAAGTTTAGCTGTTTGAAGGCTGAAAGGCATTTGCACTAAAGTGAAGATGGTATGCTGGTGCTTATATTGGACTGGAAATTGGTCTCAGATGGTAGTTGTAGGCCTTTCATTGATTTCCTTGACATGTCATTCATTGAAACACTCAAATGACAATTTGTGGAAATTATTCTGTACTACTTACTCAAGTTCAATGCTAAATTCTCTCTGATTCCTAGGTCACTAGCCCAGGCACCAGTTTGAAGGTCCATGTGGAGAAAGTTAATAACACTTGTGCGGTACCTAGCAGCTAAGTGTCCTTACACCAGCTTATACCAGCAAATTTGATATGAAATTTGATATCATAGGAGGCCTCAGCAAAAAGACCATGGAGTGAAAAGAAAGATTCAAGGTAACAGCTCCTTAGGAGGATGAATGCATACAGTTACAACACGTTGGGTAAACTATTTCTATTGTTAGATAAATTTTCCCTTTTTCAGGTCCAGTTTTGGAAATTCTCCGTTCTATTTTTAAAAGGTTTACAGGATACATAAATATTTGGTACCGTTTTCCTGAGAAGTCTGCAGGATTTGTTTCTAAAGTAATTTTTACTGTTTCTCTTATTATCACTATTTGTTTCTAAGAGTATCTCCCAAAATAAAGAGCAACTCAAAGTACATTCTTTATACACTAGTTTTAGTAAAATAGGCCTGTATTTTTGTAAATATAGAAACAAGAAACAGCCCATGTAGCTGGTTATGCTACAGTTTAGCAAGGGAAAGATTAATGTAAATGATAGGCCAGATGGAAAATCTTTTGTTTTATAGACTGCTTTATCAAAGTTATTGCTGATGATTTAAATACATTTTCTTGAACAAGAAAAATTTAAATTAACTAAGAGTGCATAATCATAAGACAAATTATTTGCAGGACATTTACGATTTCTGTCTTTTTTTGGAAAGGAGAGAAGTAGATTAATTATGATCTTGTACTGTAAGAATCATAGAATCATTTAGGTTAGAAAAGACCCTTAAGATCATTGAGTCAGCTAAGCTTTAGTTAAATTCTTTTAGAATTTTAGTTTTTCACAAATTTCACCAGTACAGTCATAATGCAAGCTTCAAGACTTCTCGGTCTAGTAAAAGTAGCAACTTCAGGTAATGCAAAAGGTACAATATATTTTAGAAGACTACTAATATGCTGGAAAGATCCCACCATTTCAGCATTAACTGAAGGAGTACTTGTTACAGTCTTCCTATTGTTTTCATGATTTAAAGTCATATCTTAAATGACTGCTTTGCTTCTTTTATAATGAAATAAATGCGTAAAGATAAACTGTTTAAAGATAAGCTGACTTGCTGTATGTCTAAAAAGACAGACTGACCATTCATTTCTTCCACTCTTCAGAGCATGGTTCTCTGCACAGGCACTCGTCAGAGTCTGAACCCAGTTTGAACATTTAAAGCTTCAGCCCTGAGCTCCATCACCTGTATGAAAGGAATAATTGGTAGCACTTACTCAGCGCGTGGGCCAGCCATTGGGAGGAACCTCTTTTTGCCAGCGCTTCACAGACTTACTTTCCGGATTACTAAAATCTGTTACCAGCTCTTAAACGGAAGCCGGTTGAGGACAGCGATGAAGGCAGGGCGGTCAAGTGTCATAGGAAAAGCTTTCATGGGAAGCTCTGCCTTTGAATGGATCTCATGAAAGCTGGTCAGAATGGGTTGCTGTGTCCCACAGAGGTTTGTGTTACACAGCTCAAAGCAGCTGGAACTCAAATTACTAAGCAAAGCAGACCTCTGCTGCATCTCTTGGAGCAAGGTAGAAATAGCACATTTTTTTCCAAGGGCAGTGCTATTTAAGGGATAGGAACTTCTAGCTGTTACACTTTTCCGTGAAGCACTAAATTAATGTATGTCTTATGCTAGGTGCACAAGAGACCTTGCATTGCCTGCTTATGGAGACAGAGTTAAAGATGGATGTTAGCAGAAGAGCTGTAATGTGAATTTGTGGTTTCTTTACAGTACACAACTTTCTTAAAGGTACACAGCAGATTATTTGTTGCTCTGGCACAAAGAAGGACTCTAGTTAAGAAGCCTGAGCTATACTCAGTGGAGACAACAAGTAGAGAGCACAGTGCGACTAGAGTTTGGCTTTGAGACTGAACAAGTGGTAAACTTCCAATATGTTACATGGAATATATGCCAATGATATTTTTCAGAGGTTTATATTTCAGCCAAATGCAGAATCTAGTCCCAAACCTTCTATGAGCTTGCTATGTGATCTTGGAAAAAATTGCTCAGTTTCCCCTACCTAGGCATTACCACCTGCATAACCGAGATACAAGTATGACTTAAAAAAAAAAAAAATTCTTTACATGAAAATGGTATACAAGTTGTGTTGAAGACTATAGTGTTCCTGGTAATTGTAAAATTGACAGTCACTCAATCTATTTGATTAATTTTCTCTGAATTTTGCAATATTCCATTTCCAAATCAAATTAGGTTCTACAACAAAGAAATCAACAAAACCAGGTAAGATTCCTTAAATTACCACCTGCATAACTGAGATACAAGTATGACTTAAAAAAAAAAATTCTTTACATGAAAAGTTTGGTATACAAGTTGTGTTGAAGACTATAGTGTTCCTGGTAATTGTAAAATTGACAGTCACTCAATCTATTTGATTAATTTTCTCTGAATTTTGCAATATTCCATTTCCAAATCAAATTAGGTTCTACAACAAAGAAATCAACAAAACCAGGTAAGATTCCTTAAAGAATCACACATAAGTGCTTCCCAAAGCCTGAAAGAAGTCTCATAAAAGAGGGCGCAAATATATTGGAAAGACATTACAGCATGAATTAACCTGATGCAATCCTATTAATTAATCCTAGGAGTTGCCATTGTATGGCAGGACTTTCTGATTTCAGTGTCTCGAGTATCAGATCTTCCTGAAGTTATGTTATTGAAATCTTTGTCCACAGAGTGCTAGCAAGAATAACATTTTGGCTTGAAATGAACAGCATCTTTTTTGTCCATAAATAGATGAAGTTAGGGGATTACATACCACCCCAGTAGCAAGGCTGTGGGGCATCTAGTGTATGTGTGCGCCTATGCATTTTCACAGTGGCACATTGATGGATGTGTACTGGCGCTTTCATGATTTAAGGCTCCTCGTACACACAAGTGAACGGTGGAAGTAAAACGTTGGTTCGCCAAACTAATTTAGAAATGCCTTTCAGATCTGTCATGATTCCTCTTTTTAAGAGTAGTTGTCTAAAAATATATTGAAAGACAGTTGGAATAACAATAATATATTGCACTTGAATTAATATGCACCTCATAATGTCCTAGCATTTTGCAAACAAAGGTTAGCTAATTGCATAAGCAATGATCCATCTGAGACACACAGCTGGTTTTATCTGTGCTTGTTCAAGTGTTTCACATGAGATGAGCAGTGCTATTCCCATTTAAAGAAGGAAGCCGAGATACTCAACCTTAAGTGCCTGTGAAGGAGCCAAAGAGCATTAAAAGTTGCAACCAAGAAGTAGCTGAGGATTCCCTTTGGGCAGAAGAATACTCCCAGGTGGTATAGCATGCTAGATTAGGAATGATTAATACTCCCAGGCAGAGGACAGGCGTGCCCAGACACTCCAGGGTGTATCATCACTCTCGATGCACAGGTACAAGCTGATGACACAGGCTGTGCTTAGTAGATACAGCATGCTTGGAAAGTATCACATTTATTGTGCATGCTCTGTACCATGAATTTGCCTATGCATAGTGCACTCTGAAAAGGTCGAGTTCATGTGCAGGGTTGATGGAGCACACGTACGTGAAGTCTACAGTAAATCACAGTGGGCAGGCAGATTTCCAGATGTTTTGTGGCCCATTTGTAGGTACTGCGGGACATCTATAAGTCCTGGGCAAATAATGAGACTTCCCAGATCTTCACTGGATGAGAGAACACACACAGGGCATGAGGAAGGAGCAGCGGCACAAGGCTTTGGCTACTTTTCAGGCAGGAGGGTGGGTCAGCATGGCTATACCAGCCAGCTTATTATTAGGTGTTTTTTCTGCACTAAACACTGCATTGCGGTATAGAAATATCCAAGCTAGTTACGGTAGCAGTAGCAATCTGCTTTGGACAACACAGACTGTCCACATTTGCGAGTAGTGCAGACTAACAGGAGTGGATCTGTAGAGCAGACAGTTGGTGGTGAGGACCTGAAGTCCACACTGTACCCGTTTCCTGTTGGGTATTTTTTTCAATTCAGGCTGGCTGTCGTTCAATCCTAGGACATGAATACCCATTTGCAGCTGCAGTCCACTAAGTCTGCTCCTGGAGAAATTCTTCGAGTTTAGTTAAATAATGTATCCAGTTTGCATACTACAAGATCACTCCACAACGAGAACAACAGCACAGTAGAGGGAGGCAATCGGGAGATTCACTTCAGAAGCGTGCTCCTGATCCAGACTAAAACACTAACGTAGACATCCCCAGAGGAGATGAGCATGAACTGATTTAGCTAGCCAAGCAGCTGGACTTGCTGCTCTACACAGACCTCCATGCTGGCACAGCAGAACTGCTGGTGGTGTCCAAGCTGGCCAGCTTGCTTTGCTTGTGCAGCACATAGCAGGCTTTAGCCGAGATCAAGAGCGATTTTAGCAGCATAAAGGGTCCAAAGATCAGGGAAAGAGAAGGAAGTTTTAGAGCTGCTGTCTTACTGTGTGCTGATACTGAATCTTACTGGTGGAAACTGATGTGTAAAAAACTTAGGCTGACGCTTGCAGAAGTAGCCTTTGTCCTGCGTGTCTGCGTTTTGAGTTACAAGGCAAGAGAATGTAAGAAAGCCAAACTGAGAGGCCATTTTTGGAAGATTCTGGCACAAAAGGCGTGCCCAAGCCCACACAGGAGGTCCCAGGCAGAAACCCACAGCAGTCCTCTAAAAGGCCCCAGGAAAGAAGACAATGCAGATACAGCTGAAATCAATAACATTATAGTAAGATCTCCACCTTCTGTAAAACTTTAGAAAAAAATAAGTTACAGTCAGAGAGTAAATGTCACAGGCTCCCATCGATGGTCTTTGCACAGGTGATATTGGAAGCAAATGCAGCAACACTAAGGACATACAGCCATACGATACGGGAAATGAGAAAAGTCTGTGTAGAAACATATTTGTCAATGCACTATCTCCCGAGTTACACAGACGCAGGGTGTGATACACCCCACAGTGAAGAGCTCTGGAGTCTGGAAGATGGCAGTCAAATTTAGCAATAGGTTCTCAAGATGGGGGCAGAATCCCATGTCAGAGCTCACTGAACTTACAAAATATACACTAACCACCGTACTCTGCCGAATATATTCATCCGTTTACATACACAGCAAGCAAACTTACGTTGCTCTTCACTGACATTTCTAAATGTGTATTTGCTTGTTGATCACTATTTTTTAAAGCAAATAGAAATGAATGTATGTGTTTGCATAAAAACTTGTGGATGTTTGGATCAAGATCTCCAAATGAATGTTTTGGCTAACGCAGAATTTGTGCCACTTCTTTTAATTCTCCATATATAGCTGTGCCTGAACTGTTCTGGCTTAGGTGAGGTTTGCCTGTGACTTACACAGAATAGTTGGATCAGCTTTTAAAGGCAGTGGTTTCATTTGTTCCAGCAATTCATTTTAGATATCCTTCAGATTTGTACAAAAGAACACGACTCAGGATATTTGAAATAATCACTGTGATGAAATATTAGGTGGTAGGAATGCAGCCTGCTGCCCTGCAGATGAATTCTGCCAAACAGGTAACAAATCCCAACCAGTTCAAATATCTTGCAATCTTACATATCCTGCCAAGAATCAAGAATAAGGGGAGATGCAGGTAGCGTAACCATGTAGCCCTAAAATACAGTATTCCCACTGCTCGTAACAGGCACTGAGTTTGCAAGGCCTCAGGACAGAGGCTTGTCAGACTTGCTCTGTTGACCTCCCCTCAACTTTGTTTTACATGGCTTAGCGGTAACAGCCGTTTTTCTAATTGGCCAAGTGTCTACAAGTAATTTGTTTTACTTTTGTTTACCTTTGTATAGTACCACTATGGCTTTATGTGTCTAACATAACGATGCAGCATAGAGAAATGCGGACCCGGTGTGACTGAGGAGTGGCGACACAGGACGCAGGGTACCTTAGCATGGGCATGGGATGATGAGAGGTGGGACACAAGCTTGGCACTGGTGACCCCACGGCTATAAACAGCTCGCCAATAGTCGGGTACAGAAATGCAGACCTGGAGCTGGACAAAACTGGCTTTAAGGATAACAAAAGGAACTAAAAAATAGTATCTAACAAACATAAGAGCCACCACATGTAGTAAGTTTGGTTGTAGTGTGGAACTGCAGACCAGTGAAGAAAGAGCAAGATGTAAAAGCGTGTTAGCAAACGTATAAAACGACCCCATGCAGATCCTAGGAGGAAGAAGAAGCCATCAACATGAACATCATATTCCCTGCAGCGACCAACTCCAGATGCTGACAGCGCACCATAACATCCCAAACCGCCACCACCAGAGTGAAACCACCGACTTCAGGACACAGCAGAGCAGGGGAAAGATGAGGATAATATCAGGAAAAGGAGTAAAAACTAGGAAGTGTGTATAAGTTTTAACTGTGGTATTAATATTGAATTTTTTTTCTGCATAGACTTATTTTTTTCTTTTTCTGCAAGAATTATATCTGCTCTAGTAATGATTCTTGGATTAGACGGCTAAGATTTAGTTATACCGATTATAAATTCTTGGTGTTATATATATATATATGAGGTGTGTTTCTTCTTTGCCCATAAACAAGATTTTGAGTGTAACAATAGACGGAGATATACACCAAAAAATATGGTTTCTAAATGCTTTCTAGGATAAACTTTCAAAGGGTCACCAAAAAAGAACATCCCTTATATATGTATTTCTGTATTCAACAGTTCTGACAAATTATTGCACCTGAATGTGAAAACAGCAAAATCACAGGAGACCATGTGCAACTGAAAATAGGTGCAGTTTCGGGGTTTGTGGGCAAGTTAAGAAAGGCACTTCAAAATTTGTCCCTTGACATCTAAAATAAATACAGACCTCAAAAAAATGTACTGTGTTAGTCTCCTTTCTTGTTGTTCATCCAAAGAATTCTTTGTTTTTTCTTTGTCAGAATATTTAACATTTTGGCTGATGAATGTTAAAAGATTGGCATGTTATTCACAGTAGATTGAATAAATACAGGGATTTTCCAGGGGTGAGGCAGGGAGTATGTACAGATTACTAATACTTTCCTCTATCAGTGGGCAAGCATCGCTGTGCAACTGGATCAGAGCAAGGATGACTCTTAGCTATGCAATCTACTGAGTTTATTCAGTATTTTTAAGTTTCAGAAACAATCCAAATGATCATCCATGTTGGTGTGATCTTCTCAGTAATTAAGGTGAGGTTCACACCAGGCCGTACATTCTGAGATGAGTTTATGCTATTAGCAGCTTTCATCTGCTTGCCTGCAGTTTGTTTTACTGTATGCACAGATGAATTTTGCCTCAGGAAAAAAATCTGCAGAAAATCCTCCACTTGCAGATTTCTAGAATAAACTCTTTGGATCTTAGTGCAAGTATTTTCTCTCAATGCACACACGTAATTTTCTCGTGAATGGGATTTATGTGTGCACATCAAAAGAAGAAAATCCCTAAGGGCTCAGTTTAAACCAACAATAGCAAAGAAATTCAGGAATCTCCCACCAGAGCATGCCCTGTTTTGCCTACTTTATATCACACAGACTTTGAATGAAATCTGCGGCAGCCAGGCAAAACAGGACATGCATCGGCTTTATGGTTGTTCATTTTTAAAGGCTTAAATTAAGCCCTTAAGAACTTACTGCCTTCCTAATGAGAGCGCATCACCCATGGGAGATGGTGTTGGTGACAGCTGGATAGATGCTAAGCGAGGGAACGCTCACCCTCACATGCTTGTGCGGCTGCAGCGCGGGTATACTCACAACGATACCTTTCGACAGCTTTTTCCTAGACACGAAGGGAAAGGGCTGTGAAATGCAGAAGAGGTGCCATGGAGGTGGCATTAGCCTCATGAGGAGACCCGGGCTGGGGTGGGGGGGTGCCTGGGTTTCGGGCCATTTCAGGGCTATTTCTGAGCGGCGGAGGCCCGATCTATAGGTCTGACCCAGTGGCTGAGCAGTGTGGGTTCCCACCGTGGGGTCTTGCTTTTCGGGATGCTGCTGCTGGAGGGGGTGGGTGCAGGTGGCTGCGGGGGAGCCGTGCCCACTGATTAATAACAACAACAACAACAATAGCAACAACCCTAACACTCCCCCCCCCGCAAA
>NW_008796043.1:6143295-6166361 GCF_000699145.1 Aptenodytes forsteri
CCTCCCGCTTTGTGCTTACCGAGCCGGCAGCCCGTGAAATGCTCCGTCGTATTCTTGGATTTAGGGATTTATTTATTTATTTATTTATTTATTTATTTAGGAAAAGCTTGGTGGTTTAGGGCGGAAGGAAAGAAAACAGAGGCGTCCTTCCCGGGCTATGGGGTGCCCTGGGAGTGCTGTGGTGGCAGCTGACGGAGCGGGTGCTTCCCGCAGCTGACATCCCCAAAAGGATGCACGGTTAGCATTACATAAACCGCAAGCCTCCATGAAGCTTTACGCCGGCTTGAGGGTGGCCGGGCTCAGCACTGTGGGTTTTGGTGCAGTCGGGAGCCTCCTCTTCACTTTTCCGATCATCTCTGCTAGTGCTGGTTGTGCAATAGGTAGGAGGCAGCGGTTATCCGTACTCTTCGTTTCAGGCTGTGGTGGCCAACGAAGCCAGGCTGGTTCGTTCCCTTTTCTGTCTGTGATTCCTGTCGCTTTTTGTACTTCCTCCATCCAAAACCATGCAAGAGCAGTCATTTTCAAAAGACTGCCTGAAATAAGTTTTTTAATCTGAGGACAGGATTTTTAAGATCAATTGGCAAAGAGGGAAGCAAGTAGCAATTTACTGATGCTAATGGATAATATTTATGCTAGATGTGCATCTTCCTCTTGGTTATGCGCTGTCTGGATGCTGTGCTTGCCCTGCTCTTATTGATCACCGGCTCTGTGCCAGTCCTTTGCCATGTTGCTTGTGTTGCATTGCTTTATTTGATGGATTATTCCCTGTACTCGCCTCTCACTCCTGTCAATGTGTCTGCCCCCAGGGAGTGCTGGTGCTGCAGTGGCACCGTGTTGGTTCGATGGTGGTGCAGCAGATGGTTTCCACCTGCAGTTAAAGCCCTGGTGTGGCAGGGAGCAGGGTCCTTTGCTCACAGTGCAGCTCAGCCTTACACTGGGTGGTGAAATCTCTGTGGTCATCCCCTTTTTGGTCCTGCATTGGTCTCATACCTGCTTTTTTTTCCTTAGTCTTAGTCTCTTCTGTCCCTCCATTCTGTCTCTCTTGAGTTTTTTCCCACCTTCCTTCCTCACAAGCATCCACCCTAATGGATGCTAGCCCCGTGTTCCTGGTGGTGCCAGCCCCTTCTTCTTGCCTTCTTATCCTTTTTTGGCCTCCCTTGTTCTTCAGGTCTTCTTTTCTGTTCTGTCCCTATCAGCTCCTTTTCCGTGCCCTGTTTCTCACTTTCTATTCCCTTAAGTACTCCCGTTCAAGGTAGCTCACTGCCTGCTCCCTCTCCCTCTGGAGAACTGCAGCCCGCACCTCCCTCTGCTTTCTCTCTCTTTCCTGTGTCTTTTTGCTTGGCATTTTCTCTTTCTCTCAGAAGACTGTGTACTTACCTTGGATTCCTACCATCTCTGTTTGCCGCTGTCTATTCATGTTTTCCATCTTATTATCCCACTTACACATGAGGTAGCATTTATCTTTCTTTTTCACTGTCTATACACATGAATACCCTCTCTTCTTCTACCAGCTTTTGCCTGTCTAAACTTACATTTATATCTTGAACAACCTTTCTTTTTTATCAGGATCCTTCATGTAGGATGTATTGCTATCTAATAAAGTCCTCTCTCTTTCTTCCTAAGTCCCACTAACATTTTCCGTTGTATCATGCTTGATCCTGATTCCCAGTTGTTCTTCTTAAAACTTTTTACTCAAGTCCTCCTTTCCATTAGGACTGGTTTGGAAACTGAGAAAGAAAAGGGAATTTTCTTGTATTTTGACAGCACAAGGAACAAGCCGCCAGGCTAGTGTTCTCTTTCTCCTCTCTTTTCTTTCTCTTTGCCTATTGCCTCTTTTCTTTCATCTTCAAGAGCACCATTTAAGAACTGCCCTCTTCCTCCTCAGCTGTTACCCCACTGTGACCTGCCTCTTCTCTGCAAACAGCAAATCAAAGGTAGGGCAGGGAGCGGGAGCTGCTGATCACAGCATTTAAATTATACTTTTCCCCTCAATATTCCTAGGATGACACATACAGATACATTATCACATTTTATTTTTTCTGTGTTCCTGCATAGAAATGGTCTTATCAGATTTATAGCATATATTTTCCTCTAGGCCATTTTTTAATAAGTATTTTTGCTTGGTGTCAATACAGCATGAATATAATGCCAGCTTTTCATCTTTGGGCTCTCATAAAAGCATATAAACAATTGAAATGAATAGCACAGCCAGAGTTTGAAATAATGCTTTAGAGCTCTTGATGAAGTGGAGGAAATTGTATCCTGAAAGTTGCTAATGCTGGGGCAAATGACATAATGAAACATGTCATAGTTTCACCAAAGCTATTAGCTCATCACTTTTTCAAACATTTATTACGTTCTGGTCCCAGACTGTCAATGCTGAAGATCAGTTGTTTACTTTAAGGAGGCTTTAGGAGCAGACTAGCTTTATAATAAGAATGACATGAAAATTGTATTCAGTTAATCTCTTGAAATTCAACATTACCTCTCCCTAAGAAGTATCTGATGAGGCAGGATTGAGTTCATAACTGAACAACAGCAGTCAAGGCTTATGTCACATCCTGCAGTTTAAAACCCATTTATTGCTCAAAAATTATTCAGTTACTCAGATTATTAATCCCAAAGTAGCGTCTTACATTTTGCCTACCAGTGATGTCAGTATTGCTGATATCACCTGAAAATGAAGAGCACAGAGGTATAAATCCTTGGTTTGAAAGCGGAAGAGAAATTGCCGCATGGTACACCTTGAGGCTGACCTTGTAGGGTGCCCAGATCATCTGAATGATTTTGCACATTCCATTCATTTTAGCAGGTAAAACAGCTCAGATTTGTGTTTGCTTTTTTTATCTAATCACTACATTGTTGATAGTCTGTGTGTGCGGTATACTCCACTTTTATACAAGGAATCCCCAGCAATGTGGGGGCACGAGGGGAAGTACAAGTACTGATAGCAGTCATTCCAAATTGGGTCAAAAGTACCACTGGGGAAAAACCTGATTTTGTGTCCTTGATGCACTGGAGAATTCTTCCATTCCTTGGGTTTGATCCAAAGTACGAGGACAACTTTGCTTGAGAGCTACTGCAGGAATTATAGGGGAAAAAAAGAGGTAGGAATTTTATGACTCATAAGGCTAAAGACTTTGGACTTCTACTTCCAGAGTAGGGTAACAGGGCAACTTAGTTCTCTTCTCTCCTTATGTAAACTGATGAAAGCAGGTAAAGGGTTCCTGAATGTTGATTCTGGTTCCTGCCTACCTGATTGATAAAGGCGTTGTTGTATGGTAGGCATAATAAAATGCGGTCACGTTGCTACTGTGCCCTCGTAGTGAAAACCGGGCTGGATGAAATAAATCTTTCCCTGTATGGATATATTGCCATACCCCAAAGCTTTCTAAAACATTAAGGGATAGAGTGAGACAATAAAAGGTAAGGAATTTGATTTCCCACTCTGTAAGGTCTAAATATCATTCTTTTGCAATAGCTTGCCGCTGAGTATCATAATAATGAAAACAATAAGACAATATTCCTAACTACCTGCTCTATAAATAAATATCTGCCTAATAAATCAGAGCAAAAAGGGCAACATGGGCCACTGTGTGTTTAGGTCAATTGTTTGCTTTTACACAAAATTTTAGTGGTTGTAAGAGTAAAGACAGGAAAACACTACTGCGTTGCCAGCAAGGAGGGTGTAAACTGCTGGCTCTACTTTGATCGACGTTATCTGCAGATTCACCAGAGGAAATGTATTAGCTGTAAAAGGAAGATCAGAATTTAGCCTATTGTGCTTGCTAAATTTTTCAGATTCCTGCCCCTATGTGTGCTGGTACAAGAAATATCGCTATCAATTTATAGGAAGTGTCTTATAATTTACTGAATGGTTGAAACTTCTCTTGTCTCAAACAGCTGCCAATTTTCCAACCTATGAATATTAAAAATGCAACCCATGGAAAGTGCTCAGTGCGACGGATCTGGGATAGATTCACACAGGATTGGTCTTGTCTGCTGGTTTCTGTGAGATTTATTACTTGCATGTCAGTGAAGGAAGCAATTTAAACTCTGCTCTATGTCTGCATTTTAAGTATCAACCATAAAACCATTCAATCCCGATTCTCTACCACATTACATTTGCGCATTGACATTTAGACATGGAGAAGTGTGTTTTACATTTTCTGAAGCAGAATGATTGAATTTTATATCCATTCTGCACTCCTTTGGGTTATCCTAAAGGTAGGATTCACTGGGCAGCAAGACCCCTGGGTATTTTTGACATTGTTTTGGTCTAAGATGACTATCAGTGAAACGATGCCTTACTGAACTGTTGGTGGTTTTGAGCCTTACTAAGAAATCAGCAGCATGAGCCTGCTCTAGGATACGTACCCTTGCCATCACAGCATTGTTTCCCCTCCGTACTTCACCCGTCGCAGTGCTTACCTGTTGGGGCAGCATTTTGGCAGCTGCCTGCATGGATCAGATAAGGAGGTCAGGAGCCAAGTCTGTGTCTTTTTCTGCTGTCCTCCTCCTATGCTGGGCAGTGAGAATTTGCTCCTACCCAGGAGAAGTCATACTGTGGCATCGTTTCTAGGACTAAGAAAGCCTCAAAAGAGTATTGTATTATTACCAATTTGTTTAACAGTGGCCTGTGTTATCTAGATTTCAGAGCTTCCTAATTTTGCCTTACATATTGCCTTGCATACCTAGTAAATGAATCCGTAAGTCTATAGAGAGCAAGATTTTAGCCTTCTTTTTCCTAGCATCACCCAGGAGATCTCTCATGTGCCCGCAGTTACAGGGTGTTAATTCCAGGGAGGAGGCAGACCAAACAGCATGGGAGATGCATGAGCAATACTTTTCCTGTGTTGGGACTTTATATGCAGAAAAGGAGACGGCAGAGAGCTAACCTGAAACCCAGGAGGATGTCCTGCAGCAGGACATGTCAGCAGGATGATTCAGCCTCTCTAACTGTGCCCAGCCCCACCACAGAAGCAGACAATACAGGTACCAGTTAGCACGTTGTTTTCTGTGATGTTTCCCTGTGGATCTGGACCAGCATCATCGTCTTTCACTACAGAGGAAGCTAAGAGACATAGGCTGCCATGGACACAGGGAAGACCTGAAATAACATGAGGTAGCACAGGGAGACTGATCTCTTTAATTGCACAGCAAAATTAAATTAGCTTCCCTTCCGTGTTCTGGTTTTGAAAGAACAGCACACTAAGCTGAAGCTTGCCTGGCTTGAATGCAGAATTTGCATGTGTGTGTTTGTCCAGTGTCTCTTCCAGTGTCTTTTATTTCTGCTTTTTTTTTTTCACCAGAAAGAAACACCACTCGCCAATGCAGCGTTTTGGGCTGCAAGAAAAGGAAACCTGGCTCTCCTCCAGCTGCTGATGAACAGTGGGCGAGTAGATGTGGACTGCAAAGACAGTGTATGCACACAATGCACCTACACCTACGGCACTGATTTTACATCGCTTTCCATAGCCCGCTGCGCCGAGGGTGTGGCAGGGATCTAACATGAGATATTTGTGAGTCTTATGGCACTTAGGGATGATTTAAAACCTTCTCTTGTCAAGAAGCAAGTTTGAAACTCAAGATAAAATAGCGTGATGATTTACATCGGTGGCAAGGGGTTAGGAATTTGCCAGCACTCAAAAATGTGTCTTACACAGTTATTTGTGGCGCTGACATTAAAAACACAGATCCTAGCACCTCGGGCTTCTCTTTGCAAGAAAATGTCATTGTAGTAATAGATCACGGTGAAGAGTCAACTCGACCAAGCCCAGGTAGCAATGATTCTGTCAGCTAGCAGAGCTCCTGATAATTAGTTTTTAAAAAAAATAACCTTGGACCACAGTTTCCAAGTAGGCAATGTAGAAGTGCATTTGATGCGCAGCCGTTCCTGCCCCGTGTGGCATGCAGTGTCCTACACCCAGCGGTGCCGTCAGAAGAACTGCTGGCCTCCTAACTTCTTCCTCCCCTATACCCCAGTATCTCCTGGACTTGGCACCAACACGAAGGCACAGTACGATTTCCAAGCAAAGAGGAGCCCAGACACATGACAGAATGATTTCATGGGGATTTCCTTACTGTAACTGGCATGGATTGCGACTAGTTTTGAGATTAGAAATGGGTTGAAAACACAGATAATGGGTATGTCTTGCTATTCTGCTTACAACGTACGGAGAGATACCTGATAGTACTAAGCTACTGCAAAGAGCAGGGGAAAACCGAGGTTGAGAAGCTCCCAGGTTTCTTTTGTTTGGTGCTGGGACTGACTTACTGAGAGTCGTGCCTGTGTTGTACAGGGTTAGTGCCACTTCCAGCCTGAAACATGAACCTGCCACAGCTTCTCTCACTTTGAATACCTTCAAAGTGCAAGAGATTTTCTAAGCCCATTGACTTTAACCTATCTTTTCATTTTCATTTCATTTTTGCCCTGTAGGCAAGTATTTGTCCTGCAGTACTTCTGGAGCTGATGCTATGACTGTCATTCTGACAGGGAGGGAAGGATGTTCAGGTGGGGGCATGAAGTAAACGGGACAGAGATTGATGTAAAGAAACAAGGTCCCCTACTGCTCATTTTTTCTCCAAAGAAGGCTAACTTTGGTCAAGAATTTTTACAATGCACTGTAAAATATCCTGACTTATTAATTATATCAGGCATACACATTTTCTAGACTAAAATATTTTCATATGATTAAGGCTGCATGCTTCTTTTTTGTCATGTCACACATTCCTTCTTTAAATTGAACTGGTGTGTGTGAATGTTTTAGAAGGATGAATTTCATCCTTATGCATGTGGTTTCCACGTATTGTCCATGCACCACATACATATAACCTAAATCTTACTTGGTTCACTGGAGCAGTGACCTTATGGTGTACTGAGGGAAGTTGAACGCTTAGTTCTGGTACAGAAAGTTCTCTCATATAATGTGAAGAGTCACAGAGTGAGTTTGCTCTCATCGTTTGGATAGGGAATTAGTATTCAAATCACCCAGACCTTACTCCTGACTATGACTCAGAATTAAGTGACTCAGCTGAGTCACTCAGCTCCTGTGTCTGAGGTTATTCTTCTGGAAATGATGCAAAGATCTTTGGGATTCTCTGATAAAAATGCCGTGTATAAACCAAAAATATTCTTGTTATTCTTGTTTCACTTATTTTGGGACAATAAGACGAAGTCATTGCATACGTATTTGGTGAACGGTCAGGCCTTAGCACTGCAGGCATGTCTGTAATGTTTTTGCTTTAACATCTGCTAATTGCTCATTTTCAAAGTATTCTTGATAGTAAGTTTTAAATGATAGCAAGTTTTTCAATGATCATAAGCTTCCTTCAGCTTTTCAGAAGAGGTGCTGTCTCTTCCAGACAGCCTGATTCATTGCTGGAGGTGTCTGTTGAAGGTACTGACTTGTTTTTCCTTGCTCCCAGCTTGGCACAACAGCTCTGATGGTAGCATCTTACTATGGCCACACAGATTGTGTACGGGAATTGGTGTTGCAAGGAGCAGATATCAATCTGCAGAGAGAGGTAGGAGAAGTTCTGCCTGCAAACAGGGATTGATTAAATGACCATTGGTTTATTACAAATAATAAAAGTGTTGTCTATTCCTTTTTGCCAATTGCTTATTTGTCACTTGCTGTGCAGTGCATGTATAAACAGAGTCTGTTCTCCTGAGAACATCAAGGAATCAGGTGTCTGCAGTTTATAATAGAAAATGAGGTGCCAGAGGTACATTTATAAAAAATTCATCAAACATTTCCAGCACATCTGGTTGGTGAGGGACAGTTACATCTGAGATGTAACCCCCCAGGGTTACACCATTTATGCATCTGTAGTTTTACTTATTGGCACAGTAGTTTACGGCTGTCTGGATGGGATAAATGGTAAGGAGAAGTCCTTTACCTTTTGATTTGCAGAGTCTGGTCATTAAAATGGAGTGGATGCCATTGCTAGCCCAGGGATTATTTTGACTCGGTATGCTTTGGAGTTTCTGCCTCTTAGTCTGAGCAAAGTCATCTCTAATAATCACACAGCTTAATCACCCGTACCCTTCCCTGCATCTCTGCTTTGCATTCAAGGCATCTCTCGCACCATGACATGCTTGCTTGTGGAAGGGACAATGTCAGTGGCTGGTTTTGGGAAAGTGCCTGCCCCTCATGCTCTGCGCAAATGATTGTAAGGAGTACCTGCAGCCACTCTGGTCTGTGTGCTGGCTACACAGAGAGCAGAATTGCTCTAGGACAGCAACAGTTGTACTGGTCCAAAGAGAAAAGCAGTTTAAGGAGGGCATGCAGTAACATGGGACGGCGGCAGGCAGCGCAGGACAGGAGTATGCTCGTCACTTTAACAATACAAGCAAATGTTTCTCACTTTCCTTGGTTACCTGGAACTAGAGCATTAATCTCATGCTGACATCCGCAAGTTACTGAGTCAGTGAATGCCATGTTTGATGATATAAATGTCTTTGCGCTTACTGGCCTAAACTTGCTCTAACCGTGACTGTCAGTGTCTTTCAGTGGGGTCCTGTTCCAAAAAAACATGTATTTAAACATGTCCCTTCCCTTAGGTAAACATTGCTTGAAAGGCAGCAACAAAAGGAAAAGTTGAGAACAGTTTTATGGAGCTGCTCTTGAGTACCTCTCAGGACATACTGATTCAGCAAACCAACAAAAAGAGAAACGCTGAAATCCTCCAAAATCACCCTGTTGCAGAGAGGAAGCAAAACAGATGAAGTTTAAGCCCTAAAGACCAACGGCACTGTTCTGAAACTAAATCCACATACTCAAACCAGTGCTCTTGTACTCTGAAGTTGTTGT
The DNA here is from genome assembly GCF_000699145.1 of Aptenodytes forsteri. Classification (NCBI taxonomy): domain Eukaryota; kingdom Metazoa; phylum Chordata; class Aves; order Sphenisciformes; family Spheniscidae; genus Aptenodytes; species Aptenodytes forsteri. The sequence continues at coordinate 6,152,112 of NW_008796043.1, forward strand.
GAAGATTGGGAAAGTGAGAACGCCATAAGTGTGTCTGGGAGAGGGGACTCTGAAATGGTCCCACGGGGCCATGTGCTATTGTAAAGGCTTTTGGCACTGGAGTGAATTTCATGTGTAGCTCTCTTTTCCTGCACCTTCTACATGGGATGAGAGAGCCCATGTCAGGAAGTCAGGAAAGCCTGCTTGTCTTCCTCCTTCCCCTCCTTCCCCTCCTTCCCCTCCTTCCCCTCCTTCCCCTCCTTCCCCTCCTTCCCCTCCTTTACATATTCATTTTTTGGGTCCTGATTTACTCACATGTTAATGCTTCCCCTCCCCCCTCCTTCCCCCTTCTATCCAGCCATTAAAACCTTACATATTCATTTTTTGGGTCCTGATTTACTCACATGTTAATGACAGTATTTTATACTAGTACATTTTTATACTAGTATAAAATGCGGGGTTTCAGTTCTTCAGCGAGGTTAAGGGAAAGCAGGAGTTGCAGGGCTGGTTATAGTTGCTTGAAGGCCGCTTGGGTGGATGGGGATCTACTGCTGCAAGAGACAAGGATGACTTACGCCAACAGCAGTCACATTTTGTCAGTGGAGAGTCAAGCAAGGTGGAGCTCTGCTGTACTAAATAACCGCCTCCCTGATCTTTCCACACCCCGATCCAAATCCATCCCATGCTCCTAGTTGTCTCAGGTCGTAGCGGCAGGTGGAATAGGGGTTGGTTTCAAATTGGCTGTTCCTCTGTTGTGCAAGATGGTTCTTCTCTCACTCTGGGCTTGCTTTCCCTATCTGGTGACTGGGTAGAAGTGAGTGAATCCTAAGAGGTCTATTTTAGAAACTGTGCAGGAGCCCCTTGTGAAACTTGGATTTTGCTCAAATGTATGATGCTGGACAGATTTCTCAGTACAATGGGAAGAAAACTGACCTAAGATACCTGGTGTCCTCTGGAGTCCTCAAAATCGTCATGTCTTTTCAGATGATATTCAACTGATTGTGCTCAATACTTTTTAATTTGACATGTATATACTTCAGTCAAATGTGTTATGTGTTTGGGGTTTTTTTTAATCAATTTTTTCCTTACAGTCAGGTGCAACTTCTCTGTTCTTTGCTGCACAGCAAGGCCACAACGATGTAGTGAAGTTTCTCTTTGAATTTGGAGCCTCCACTGAATTTAAGAATAAAGTAAGATGATGGGTCTATTTTTGCATGCTGATCCGTTCTGACAATGAAGGCTGTTTTTTCCTATTCACGTGAAACATGATATGGCAGCAGAAAGATGATAAAAGGATTTCCTCACTTGAACATTTTCTGAGTAATGCAACATATTGTGAAAATATTAACTTGGGACTAGCTTTTACTACCTAGACTTAATGGCATAAGTTGATCGAAGATCAGTCCCTTGCTAGTGATATCAGTCTTCCCTCTTAAGCCATCCTCCAATACAAGAACAAAGGGTCTTTCTGTACATGTTAGGTAGGATCTCATTTTAGGTGTATATGTACTTCACTTACATAGACTGAAATTTCGTCTTCATTGGGACGTCTCTGCATACCACCATCGGAGACATAAGAGTGTAATGGCTTCAGTCCTCCCTAAATTCCCATTTATCCATCTGTGACAAGAAGGTGAAATGCACCTCAGAGCTTCTATTTCTTTGTTCAGGCAGGTCCTTTTACAAAGTCTTCTTAGAATAGCCGAAAGCACAGATGGCAGAGCCTGGGTCTGGTTCATCACCCCTCATGGGGTGAACAGCATTAAGAACAGCAGTTCATCACTGACAGCAGTACATCAACTCAGTTTCTTTGCCCAAGGCAGTACTAGCACCTCTGCTGTCAGCAAACAGAACCAAAAGCACCAGATTTTCATTAAATATTCTTGCCCTTGACATGCTGGCCACATTTTGGAGCATTCCCATAATCTGGGGAGGACACTTGCCAGTCACATACCCTGGGATCCATAGTGATGTGTTTGAAGAAGAAGGAATAGTTCTTTACCCCACAGTAACCAATTTTTCAAGATGCTATAGTCTGTGATTTGAATGACTACCTCAACCCATACCTGCTTTCCAGAGTCCCTGGAAATACAGACTTTAAATATGAAGAGAATTGATGGAACGTCAGCGACTTAACTCCTTATGCTTCAGGGACTGAAAATCCTGAGGTTTTGTGGCCAGAGTCCACACACTGCCATGCAGTAGGATTCCAGTACCCCAGGGAGCTATGCTTGTGGTTAGCAACTCTCTGACCACAACAGCAATCAGTGAATTTAAAAACATGAATGAAATTGTGGCTGTTTAACACAACATGGAATGCAGCTGTGAAACTTGGCAATGTGGGAGGTTGCAATGTTAAATACAACAGCTGGATTTTGAAGTGCTGGATAATCTCATTTGGGACAGAGCTATTGGGAGAAGCTGCACATTAAAATAAGGGTTGCTTCTCAGTCTTTTATTTCAGGGTATAGGTGAGGGTTAGCAAGATTCAGAAGGATTATCATCTCTTGCATTCAGCTGTATAGAGTTGAGCGAGTGAACTTACACTGTTCTTTGAGTCATCTGGCCTATAAAAAGGCCACAAAGCCATGCTGAAGGAGCAAAGGTGTCCCAGGTGTTGGAAGAGCCTGAACTACTCACTGCAGCTCAGCATGCAATTGGGCAGTGTTTTTGCAGAGGAAGGGACAGCAGTGAATGCAGGAAACTTGTAAAGGAGGGAAGACAGAGGCTGAGTACCTTATTCTGTCTAGAGGCACAGTTACATTTTCACCAAACCTTCGCACAGCCTGTGAACTAGGAGTTTGTGAAGAGGCCACGACTTGGCCCAGAAGGTGAACAGCAGGCTTGAAGTTGCCTGATACTTCATGACAATGTATGATCTTTTATGAAGCATGCAAAATATATTGAGTGAATCACTAGGGCAGATAAAAGGGAGTAAAGATCTAAATGGTAAGAAAATATTCCTGCATTCAGCCGCTCCTAATGGTTTCCATCTTTGGACAAATGCAGGTCTGGGCTCTACTGTTGATCACCTTGAAACTTTGCTCCCAGCCCCCATATTCCTGCCTGCCTCCTCTTCTGGATTCAGACCTGACTTGGCCCATGTGCCAGTCCTAAGTATCTTTTAAGCTGCAGTTTGCTCTTCCTCTCCAGGCCACAGTTTTCTGCCACTTCCAGTCAAACTGGTCATAAGACAACACCAACTCCCACGAGACATAGCGTGACAAACTGGTGTGCAATGTGTATGTGAGGCTATTTTCCAGCAGCACCAAATGTGCCTGTCCAAGCACTCCCTCCTTCTCATCACCTCTTTAAGAGGTGTATCGGTCACTTCAGCACTCACAGTATGGCACAAGCTATAATGCCTGAAAAGGCTCTTAAAAGCTGAACAAAGGATAGCTGAGTTAAAATTAATCTGTGCAAGATTAAAGTGACACTGGTTTAAAAAATTGAGGTTAGCTATCATGCCCATGCCCTCTTTGCTGAAAGGATCTGCTCTCTCTGAATAGTAGTGTGAGGGCTTTGCTAGATTCATCATTAATGCTGGGACCTGTCCTGGAAATTGCCATGTTCATTCTTTCACTCATTCCTTGCCTGGGGACTGCAGCTATGAGCTGCAGAAATGAGGATCTAGACACAGGAATCCAAATGCTTACAGCTTCCAGACTGGGCTTTGGTAACCCACTGAATTTTTAGACTGAGGCTGGGTGGGAAACCGGCTTGTACTTTGTGCAGCAGTGTGTACCTGAGCAGGAGGCACCGTTGAGAACGTACTGCATTGACAGTATGCATGTTCCATTGGCCTTCTAGTGTGTTTTTGTATCAGTTCAATTTTCTGATTTAATAACGTGGTTTTCGTAGCTTGGAATTATTCCATCCAACCATGGTTCTGTTAACAGGCGACTAAGATAACAGGCTCCTCCATCCCCCCCAAGCCACAGAAACTATATAGTTGACAAAATACGCCTTTTCAGGTCAGAGATAAGGCATTTTCCGATTAAGGCACTCAGCTAGGAGCAGCGTTGGAAAAGATATGGCTGATCTGGCTATTTTTAAAGGGCACTGCAAAATTTGCAAAAGACTTTCTATTATAAAGAAGATGTGGAATTGAAATAAGAAAACAAATTGAATGTATCCTAGGAAACAGAGACTTTAAAGCAAGGAAATGCAAAGCCCAACATCTTCTTTTTCATGTACCTCTCTGTAAATTGTAATTACTGTATTTGTTACTCATACACAAGATTGCTGGAGAACTATCTTAATATAGGCGTTCAATTCTTGTTACCCCTTGTATCATTAGAGTTGATATTCACTATGGCAGGCAAAGCAAATGTTCTAAAATAGTGTAATAAAGTAATTAGCAATAATTGCTGATGTAAAGAGAATAAATAGTGCTATTGAAGGTTATTATATATTTATTATAAAATACATATTGTTCAGTAATATTATTCTGCATTGTCCCAGTCTGGCATCCTTAGAAGTATGCATCATAAATTGAAATATGTTCTCTTTTCTTACTCTGAGACATGTTAAAAGCGTGTGGGTTCTTAAAAAGGGTTTGCATGGTGGCATGTTTTCTGAGCAGTACTGCAGGTCAAACGGTATGTCAGAGGCTATTTTTCAGCAGGTAATGATTGCAGAAGATCAGTTCCCCTCCTTTGTAGCATATTTCAGAGATGATAAAATACCATATAATTCTAAGCTACTTTCAGGCGATGATGACAGAGGTGAAGGAAGAGGTAGGCAAATAGGGAAGTCTACACCGGATAGCATGGTCTTATCGGGTGCTGCTGTTCCAAGTGCTTACACGGGAGATTGGCAGCTGCTCTATGTGCTGCCAGTAGGGAGGACAGACTGGGGGGGGTAAGAAAAATGGTTTCAGAGGAAGAATTGCAGAGGTAGCTGAGAGAACTGGCTCCTACCTGAGCTGGAAGGGTTTGCAGTGAAGCATAGAAGCTACATTGCGTCAGGAAAACAGGATATGAGCAAGAAATAATCCCAAGGCAATGGGCCTTCTCTCAGCTGCACCACCGGCGATGGCCCTAGAAGTGCCTCTGTGGTTGCTCACGTGTCCCTGCTCCCACTTGCTGCCCTGCTCAGAGTTTCCAAGAGGCTTGCCAATACCAAAGGTGCTGCTTCAGCTTTTTACTCATCTCAGCTGAAGCCAAAAAGGAAAGAAAAGAGGGAATCACATGGCTGAAAGGGATTTTAAAACTCTGTCATTTACTTCCTCTTTTTTTTTTTTCATAGCTCATCTGCCTTCCCAATAGCCTGTAAAACATTGGGGTCTCCAGCTAGAACTTGCTGGAGGAAAGGCTTTTGTGCTGGCAAAAAGGGAAGAAAGTGTAAGAGAAAGCCAGATGGAAGCTCAATAGGGGTGGGAGGGGGCTGAGTTTTTATCCTCCTAAGAAGCCATGGACCTTCACACTGTTTGACAATTCCTTGATTTAACTGAGTGCTGTCTTACCACGTGGCCTTTTCAGTGAAAAAGATTTCTGGTCCCAACTTCCCTTTTCTTACAGCAAGACCTGTCTCTTTATCGGAGCATTCAAATGAATCTCAGTCTCTTCTTTTGAATGTATTCAATTTCATAGGAGACACAGTAGAGCAGGTCTCAGAGCCCAGTTGTCTTCCCGATCAAGGACCAAACCTTCGAGCCAAGGAGTTGCTACCCAATTCTCTCTGGCCCAGTAAATATTTGATTCAGGGTGGGCAGCTAGAACTGGGGACTACCCAGTGCTTTTTTCTGATCCCTGGACCCCGATCAGGGTGATCTAGGAAACTTGGTCACTCTAGTCTGAAAGATCTAAATGGTATATTTTGGAAATGTGTTATTCTTCCAAAAAATGTATCTGTCTAAAACTGTTCACTGAATTCAACCAAACACTTGGTCAGGATCCCCAGTTGAGACACTTAGACATATCCTGCGAGAAGTGTCTCCCTTCTTAAACCTCACACTGTGACATCTCCCAGGGCGGGATCACACAGTTGGACTCCAAGCGTTGGGCTTCAGCTCTGCTGTGCTAACTGCGGTTAGCTTTGCAGGCCTGCCTTTTATTTGGGACCTGTCATTTGGTTCCCTCCAGCAATTATGTTAATGCCTAAACAATCTTCTTAAAATAACAGGAGTTTTTTGAGAACACAAGAATTTTAGAAAACAAAAACCAGACCATAAAGCAATAAACAAACTATTCCCATATGCAGCTAATTGAGCATGTCTATTTACCCTCCATACAGGGAACCTCAATATTTTTAAGCTTCCTAAAACTCGTCCTTCCCTGCCTCTCCACAGAGGGCCTCCAATCTGGATAGCACAGTTTCTCTTCTTAACTCACTAACCTTTCTCTCTCCATTTCCTTCAGGGAAAGAGTCTTTAAAAATGTCTCTGTTTTTCGTTTGCAGCCCTTTGATCTGGTAACTCACTACTCGAGCAAAGTGGCTTTCATCTGGTTGGAGACAGGAAATAGGTTTCATGAAGCTATTAGCTTTTGCCATTGTCTTTTAAGTGTGTATAAGGTGTTTTTTAATCCAGGAACCATTGTGATTGCTTCTGTGTTTGGTTCCAGCAGTTCCTATTAAATTAGGGTAGTTTAATTTGACAGGAAAGTCTAATGACTCATTGTAGCTATAAAGTAACTTAACTCCACTGACCTGATTACACACTATATTTACTCAAATAATCCAGAATTAATATGCAGTTCTTAGATTGTCACATAACAGCTTCACATCTGTGACTTTGCTGACACTCAAGCCTTGTTTGCTTTTCAGTGTCATAGGGAGGAAGGGTGAATATGAGGTTTTGAGAGTAGCTATAGGCAGTCCCTGTGGGTTAGTTCAGTCATGTCAGAGCTTGAGTTTTCGTGAGGTTTTTATAGGCATGAAGTAACACCACAGATTAATAAATTTGATTGGCACTTCCCGTTATAAAAGATCCATTTGGCCATTCAGGCTGTAACTTCTCTTGTGGATATCTGTCTGTGTGGAAAATGTCAGACAAAACTTTGGAGCTGTTTCAGAGAACAAGGCTGAGGGAAAACACAATCTTTTGCCTACATTAATAACAGCTCTAGAAACCATTTATCTGAAATACTTTAGATAGCTTATCTTGTGGAGGAGGAGCTTGAGACTGGGAGAAGGCAGGGAAGGAGAGAGAAGACCTCTGGTGTGGATGACTTGGGGTGTGCGTCATCCTTGCATGATGGCATGGTGCCATCCCAGGCGGAAGATAAGAACTTCCCCTCCATATCAGTGTCAGAAATAATGGTAATTTTTGAGTGGGGCACAGTGCACTTAAGATGGCAAGACCCACATTTGCTATCTATCTCGGTTGTTTCAGCGGGCTGGGAGTCAAGTGCCAGTGACACTGAGGTGTTTCCCTTCTCAGACAGCTCCCAAGGGAGTGTCTCTAAGAGCAGGATTTGATGCATGTGCCTAGGTCTCCCTTTAGTGGTGATGTGCAGCAACTGTAACTGCCTGGGATTGATCCTACCTGCAGGGATCACTTCTTCAGCAGAAGTAACGGGGCTTTCACTGATGGTCATGGGTTTGGTCTGATTCACACTTCCACAGTTAGCTAGCATGCTTTAAAATGCATCCTCCCTACTCTTCTTCAGGCCAACAATCAACAGGTGAGAGGCAGGACACGACAGGGCATGAGGTTCTGGCCAAAGAAGAGTAGATGATCAGTAGGCTTTGGAGCAGGGGAAAGGTGTGCTGTCCTTCAATAGGTGGAAGAGCTTGGCAGGGGTGGGGGATTTGGCTGTAAAGGGAAGAGACATGGAGGAGCTTGGAGTTGTGAAGGGAACAAAGCTTCTAGTGGGAAGGCAGAAGACAAGGAACAAAAAGCAGAATTTTCTCAGTTCTTGTCCCTCACTAAAAAAACCTCAGAAGAAAAAATTTTTTTTTCACATAAAAGATCTATGTGGCAAGACTTGGTACTAAAATTATGAAAGATTCAGTAGCTAGTCACTACAGAACTGCTGTGAGCCAAATTCTGAAAAGCCTTAAAATTTGCACTTTTTTTATGGTGATGTTCAGTCCAGCACCTGCCCTCTCACCTGACTGTACCCATTCTTTGCTTTTTCACAGGATGGAGGTACTGCTCTTCTAGCTGCTTGTCAGTACGGGCATGCAAAAGTAGTGGAAACTCTGTTGAAGCACGGTGCCAACATTCACGATCAACTTTATGTAAGTTATTTGCCACAGATAATATTGACCACACTGGTGGTGGAACAAATGTGCTGTTGGTTGGACAACAGCGGGTACTCTGGCTCCGGCACAGAGAAGCGTTTGCCAAACGTTGCGGTTTTATAGTACTTTACTCTTCTAAGATGTGAATTTTGTTAACTGTCTGCTTTTCATGATCCTGGGGGAAGTAGCACAAAATCAGAAAAGATGTTTTGGCTGCCTTTTGGTTCGTTATCTGTATGAAGGATATGTACCAAATCTGGATCAGATTTGTGCTATCCATTAGCCGTGAACAAAAGACCGTGTCATGTTCTACCATGATTTGCATTGCAGACAGAAGAGTGAATAGCCATAAAGCCCCTGACGTACTAGAGAATCAGTTTGTTAGTTTTCTGCCAGAAAGAGTAGTAAAAGTTAAAATCTTTAAATCTTTATATGTCTTTAAAATATTTTTTTAAAATATCAGTTAAGATTATATTATTTGGTATTTGTGCATCTCTAGCTTGTCAGTGTTTTGGGCAAAGAATGGTTAAAATGGCTGAACTGACATTGTTTAGTTGACTTTTCAGAAAGCTGGATTGAGCCAATGAAGTACTGGATTTAATTTACTCCAACAGAGACACAAATAAGTCAAGCTTTTCAGCATTCAACAGAAACGAGTGGCAGATTTTCCCTCCACTTCCCACCACTCTTTCCTACCCCAGGGCACTCAAGACTGACAAAGAGGAAGTTGTTCCCCAGGGGCATACAATTTTTTTCAGCCGTTTCCATGGGCTTTGGATCTGCAGGATGCTGTTACACTCTCAGCTCCTACAAGCGTGCGTGGGAGCCAAGGGCTGGTGACAGCAGAAGCCACCTGCGCTCTGGGGGCTGTGCACTGGTCGCACAGGGGATTCCCACCTCTGTGCTGCCCTCACCCCGTGTTTATAAAGAAGGGTGTTCCACCCTCACTGCTGTGCAAATAGCAATTGCCTTTCTAATCTGAGGGCAGCAATTCATACCTCTGCACGGTAATCCCAGGGGTTACCACTTGGTTTAAAAATAGCCATGCTGCCACACCTGCAGACACTTGCCTAGAAGTGAAGGCAGTAAAATAACTTCCTTGTTGTCTCTCCTGGAAATGAGCAATATTTGCAATTGGATTTAGAGACATATTTTTATTGCTCACAGCCATTGGGCAAAACCAGTCAGAAACAGCTGCTTAATAAAATAAGAACACAATCTCTTGAAAATGAGCATTAGCCTGGCTCCTTTTGTGGGACATCACCAGGCTGCTTTTGCAAAGTGGTATCTGGCTGGCAGTTTCACTGGCAGGCGGCCAAATGAGCAGGATTTCGAGCATGCGTTTGGGTAGTCCTCCCAAAACCATCAAGATAGATGTTTTAATCTTAAATTGACTCACATGAGGGGTAGAGGAGAAGGCAAGAGAATACCCTAACTTATCAGTATTTCTTGCAGAAACATCTTACAGCCTCAAAACAGCTTTCTCATTACAGCATCAATTCAAATCAAGTACAAAAAACTAATAATTAATTTTTAAAATGGTTGGATGATAGGGAACCCAAGGTTCTCCATCTTGACTAATGCTATAATAAAGAGCTCTTATACGATCACACAACCTTGTTTACTTTCTAAATGGAAGTGTTGTCACTACCCCTGTCTCTGGAGGAAGCCTGCAAAGGACCTGATACCATCACCCTATTTCATGTACTCGCATAGCAACCAGAGAAAACAGCCCCTCAGAGGGCCCAGGGGTATGCATTTGTAGTGCCAGCAGACACCTCTCTTCTTTACCAGGACATTTGTCTTGAAATCAAGGTCAAACATTCTAAAATCAGTCCCTGGGGCACTATATTCAGCCCATGCTTCACTAAGTCTGTGCTGAGTTTTGCAGGAAGATGAGTAGCTAAGCAGTATCTCTCGGCAGACAACAGCATTCGGTCCCAATGTAGTGATATGCCAGCAAGGGCAACAACAGGCTTCCACTAAAATGCCCTGTATTTTGTAGTAAGCATATGCATAAATTGGTTGGAAGATGTGTACTTGTACATCTGAGATGCGGTGAAGGGGTTCATTCATGTCTCTATTTAAACTAAGAGAGTCTCACCTCCTGGGAAAACTTGCCCTGGCATGCTCTGTGCTGAGCGCTGTGGATATAGGATGGGTAAACACCTGTCCCACCCTCAGTGCAGGTTTCCACTTCCAGTTGGTTGGATGGATTCTAATGCTATTTGAAATTTTTTCATCAAAAAAACTTAATGAAATATGACTTTTAAATTTTTTTCCTAAGGAAAAAGCTTTTGTGAAGCCAAATGCTGAGAACATCTGCACATGAAAGACATGTTGAGGAAAAAAAATCCCGTATTTGTTTATTTCTTTCACATGCCTTTTGCATGAAAATGCTGGTTTCTGATGGGGCTATGAGATACTCTGTCTTGCATGTGCTACTTTTACATTATTATATTACAGGTGAAGTCTCTTCTACAAGACGTGCCAGGGCAGTGGCGTGGTAGTTGCTGGGGTGGCACAGCAGTATGGCACAGTGCTTACTCCTTCAGCCTAAAGGGCAGACTTCAATGCTGGAGTCTCCAGTTCTGCAAAGTACTTGAACATGTTTTCACCATGTGTGTCTATGTAGCAGAACACTTCTGCATGAACATATAAAAGCTAGATGAACCCAAATAAATCTATTTTGCTATATAGGAATGGATTTCTTGTTATGTAGGTCAACACTTCGATGAACTAGACTCTTAGTATTCCACACCCGGGATTTAATGCTCAGTTTGGTATATGATGGGAGCCAGTACTTGTGCGTGCTGAATGAAAATGTTACACTGCATAATGGCTTAAGAAGGAGAACTTGATTCAGTTTGATTTGGTTTTGTATGGAAAAAATGGCATCATTTCAACACAGTGTAAGCTGGATGTATTTGTTCTTAGGATGGAGCTTCTGCAATTTTCCTGGCAGCACAAGGAGGCTATCTGGATGTCATCCGATTGCTGCTTTCTTCAGGAGCAAAGGTTAACCAGCCACGGCAGGTAAGCTCAACACTTCAGGGAAGAGCTGGGGTCTAATTACTAAATTTTACAGTTATGAAAAATTAACACTGGATTAGAGAGATTTCCTAGGTGTTAAACTGAGGGATATGTGGGCGTACATGATGTACAGACACATATATAAAAGCTCTCTTGGTTTCCAAAAAAGGATTTCTTAATTGCTTAGCTGCTTCTTGACTCTAAAATCGGTGCTTAAACAGCACATTTACATGCTGCTTTGAGTAGCCAGATGTGGGAGCTGCACGGCTAGCTTTACTCTCAGCACCTAGAAATGTCTGGTTAGAGACAGGGCTTCCCAGGAATCTTTGCCTGCTTTGAGAGAGCCTCCCCTGTGGTCTGCTGAAACCCTGCAGGCAAGGTAGCTGTCCTGGGTCTTCACTGCACATTTTAAATTGATGGCATAAGGTCTTGTCCTTGCAATCAGTCATGTATGGCTGCCAGGTGGCTGTGATCGCTGACTGCAGCAAGTAAAAAATCAGCAGGCAGGAGCAAATGAGTGTGAAAACTCTAATAACAGCGGACAACGTGGCATGTGACAAGCTTTGCCAGGTATTTTCAGTATTTCCTTTCATCTACACCAAAAAGCCTGACAAATCATAGCCTGGCAGCAGAGGTTGATCTATATGACTTCTGCTGCATCTGTAGGTCTGCATAGCCTCCCTGCTACTCCTGTAGCGTAAGGAAACTGGATCAGCATTTTATGTGCCCAAACTAAAGTAATTTTCCTGCTCTCTCTTCCCCCACCTCTCCAGCACCAGAGCTGTGCTGGCAGCTACTCTCTGGACTGATGCTTTAGTTGCTCCTAGGCTACCTCCACACTATCTCCCAAGATCAAGATTAAGATATGTTGTTAAAAGCTGTTAATTAATGCAGTCTAAAAGATCAGTGTACGATAGACCAAGGTAGGCATTAATGCCTTTTGAGTCGGTCAAAGTAAAGTTGGGGATCCTTAGATTTAGCTCCACCATGTTGCCATAGAAACTGCATTCTGCTAACCATAATTATAATGCCCCAGCTAATTCTTTCTGACAATATTTTTTTAGCTCTCTAATCCAATTTCTACAACACAGTGTTTCATGAGGCATTTTTAAATCTTAGTTGAGGCAAAGACTTGACTCTGCGTGAATGTTCCTCCTGGCTCTGTTTCATCTCCGGCAATACGGGCTTACTTTGCTTCAGGGTACCTCCGATCCCTGCTAAGATTATGCCTGGATAAGTCCATGGCATTTGTATTTGGGCCCACTGTAACCTGACACATTTCCTTAACAAATGGAAAATTTTTACTGTTTAATTAGTAAAGTAATGGTTGGATGGACTTCAGACTCTTTCTTACTAACAAACAAATTTGTACTTTGTTCGAAGGTGGCATGTTGGTCATGAGGAATGTAGCTCTAGATGGGGCAGTTTCGATGCCAGATGACTCTCACTGTCAGTTACAAACTACATTGCTCTCACTGCTGTAGGAAACTTTTCTAAGCAACGTATCATCAAATACGGGGCTGGCCACAGCTGTGCCAGGTGTGAGTTCATGCTTCTCCTTCCTCACGGTGTCCAGGTTTTCCTCTCTACCCTGTGAATTAAGAGGTAGAGAGCCCCCTTTGGGGGCTCAATTCATCTGCCTGAGCATATGTGTCTGCCCCGTATGTCTCCTCCTGCTGCTGCAGTGGGTACCAGTTCCACTTCGGTCTCGTGCCCCATCTCCCAGCCCCACAGGGGTGCTCCTGACACCGTAGAGCATCTCGGATGGTGCTGGCTGTCTGTGTGCAGGCTCTTCAGCTCAGCTCTCACAAGACTGAATAGCGAAGCTTCCTGGCGCATTTATTCCCTGGCAATGTCATTTCTCTTGGTTTTTAGCCACCTTCTGTTCTTTCTGACATTGCGGAGCCGGGTAGGAATTCTTTTGCCGTCTTTTTGTCTAGACAGAGCTGGGGGCAGTGTCTGAAGCCTGGTGTGGGAGATGTTTCTTTGCTTCTCCAACTCAAAAACAAAGCGAGATCATTTGCCAATGAATTTTACACGGTTTTGGCAGCCTGTGTCCCAGCAGGCTTTAGTCTGACTGGCTAAGCAGATTCAAAATACTCTGAAAATTAATGTTTTTTTCTTAACGCATGATACGCAATTACACATATATGTAAGCCTGTAAACCTATATAGACTGTAGACTTCAGACAAGCAAGCACTTTGTTATTAGCAAGAATTCAGCTGGTGTAGTGATGTGAGTGGACTGATGGGCAGAACAGTGGAGGAGATGACACTGAGTAGCCTGAGAGTAGGTGCTGTCTGTTCCTGGAAGTCCTTACTGGGAATTCGAGGGGTATTTCACCTCCCACCCTAACCCAGTTAATGGGTAAGAGAAAGAGCATCAGAAATTTCGGTCAGAGTATGTTTGGAAGTGCTGGCTGCTGGATGTAACAAGTTGTAGTCCATATATATTAGCTTGTAATCAAATACGGAAATAAGCACAGCTTAAAAACATATAGGGTACTTAACATTTTTCTAGGTATATAATGGTCTGCAGTCTGCTGGGTGGGCAGAGGGACAAGGAAAGGAAAGTAGTTTTTGAACTGCATCTTTCCCTGTTCTCACTTTCTTCCTGATTCATCTCCAAGCCCTAATACCTGTTTACACAGGAATGCTCATAGAATCATAGAATCATTGAGGTTGGAGAAGACCTCTAAGATCATCGAGTCCAACCATCAACCCAACACCACCACCCACTAAACCATGTCCCTTAAGTGCCTCATCTACTCGTCTTTTAAATACCTCCGGGGATGGGGACTCAACCACTTCCCTGGGCAGCCTGGTCCAATGTTTAACCACTCTTTCAGTAAAGAAATTTTTCCTCACGTCCAATCTAAACCTCCCCTGGCGCAACTTGAGGCCATTTCCTCTCGTCCTATCGCTTGTTACTTGGGAGAAGAGACCGACACCCACCTCGCTACAACCTCCTTTCAGGTAGTTGTAGAGAGCGATGAGGTCTCCCCTCAGCCTCCTTTTCTCCAGGCTAAACAACCCCAGTTCCCTCAGC
>NW_008796043.1:6169236-6187103 GCF_000699145.1 Aptenodytes forsteri
ACCATATCATCATCACAATCGTTGAGCTCTAGACAATCGAAACACTCCCTAACATACAGGGCCACCCCACTGCCTCTCCTTCCTCGCCTGTCCCTTCTGAAGAGTCTATAGCCATCCATTGCAGCACTCCAGTCATGAGAGTCACCCCACCATGTTTCTGTGATGGCGACTAAGTCATATCTCTCCCGCTGCACAATGGCTTCCAGCTCCTCCTGTTTGCCGCCCATGCTGCGTGCATTGGTGTAGATGCACTTGAGCTGGGCTATTGATTTCACCCCCGGCATCGGCACACCACCCCTAGGCTCATCTCTAGTGAGCCTGGTTTTATGCCCTTCCCCCTTCATGTGGTCCCTTAGTACAATGCAGTATCTCTGCACCGTACACCAACATGAAAATGGACAGAAATCTCATCTGCTCCATATAAATATTATACGTGTTTGCATAAACCTGCCTGTTAGATGCTGTTTGCTTCAGAGAGAGAAGCTGACAATAGTCAACGTGAGCCCACCATCAGCTTCATTATCTTTCTTCTCTTCAGGCGAAGTCCTCCAAGACAGTCACTCTTTCTCACAAAGTAATTTTGCCTCTAGCCTATAACTGAGATACTGAGGATGATCTCGAACAGCAGTACTATTAAGGACAGTTAACAGTAACAGTGATGTTACCCAACACTTGTATTGCCTTCTGCTCCTTTTCATTTATACCTGAAAACAAGAGTTGTTCTTACAGACTTCATTGTGAGTAAAAGAAAGCTGCTATGTTCCCCGTGCGGTGCTTGTGCATGCATTTCTTGTGTAAATAGAAGCATGGATTTGTACAGCATTGGATCTTCATGCAGATTGTGTAGGCTGCTCTCAGATATTTTCCAAGTTTTATAGGCTTTTTTAGCATCCCTATTGCTATTTTCTAGAGCCCTCTGGTGGGGGGAGATCAGAAAAAATATGAGGTGTCAGCTTACTGGTGGGGAAAACACCATAAATTGGAGAGGGACAGTTTTTGCCATCACGCTAACATCACATATGCTGTGTACAAGACAGCCTTTGTTATTTTTGAATCACAAAGAACACTTATTGTATTAACAGGCTATAAACTAGAATGAGGTCAGTCACTAATTTCAATGAGTTAATTTATAGAGAAATGATACAAGAGTGGGCAAAGATCCTGTTCCTCACCATTTGAGAAGACTGAAGATCTCAGGATGTGCACTTACTCTTTCTCAGAATCAGAGAAAGGGAAGCCCAGAATATTATATCAAAGGAAGAAATAACTTTTCTGTTTCTTCCAAAGGATTAAGTCGCTAGCCCATAGAAAGCAGAGAACTGGTTCAACAAATTTTTTTTTGATTCCACAAGCAAGTCATATGAATCTTCAGCTGGCACTGAGGAGAGAGATTGCTTCTTTGATCAAGGTGGAAACATCTTATTTAAAGTAAAAAGTTGTTTTCTTCTGAAACTTCTCATTAAGGCTCTTTTGGAAGCCCCAGTATCTTTTGTCTTCCTTTTTCCTGCCAAGTCTTCAGGCTGCTGAGGGCGGCGAGGGGAACTGGCAAGCGCCAAAGGCAGAAGCAGGCACCCTACTATGAGAGGCCTCACTTTCATGTTAAAGTCCAGGCATTAAACAGGCAAAACCTTTTGTTAAAAGCCCACAAGAATCAATTTGGCACCACATAACCACTGGGGTCCTCCTGTAGTCTGGAGAATCAGGCCATTTAGAAGCAAAAGGAGGAAAAGACATAAAACTAAATTCTAATTGCGGCAAGAAATACTTCTAGTGCTTCAACTCACCTTTGCCTTTGGGATGGAAATCCATCACAAAGTTTGGCTTATTCTGAATGTGCATTTTATTTTCTGAGGTTTTCTGCTCAAATAATGATTGCACAGGACAATTTTTCCAAACCAGATTGTTTCACGCTGGATTCTCGATAATTGCCTTGTTTTCTAGTGAAGTGCTTGAAGATAAAATCTGTGAAATACTGTTGTGGTTTAACCTCAGTTGGCAACTAAGTACCACACAGCTGCTCGCTCACTCCTCCCCCCCGCCCCCCCCCAGTGGGATGGGGGAGAGAATTGGAAGAGTAGAAGTGAGAAAAACTCGTGGGTTGAGATAAAAACAGTTTAATAATTGAAATAAAATAATAATAACAATAATAATAATAATGTAATAATAATACACAAAGCAAGTGATGCACAGTACAATTGCTCCCCACCCGCCGACCAATGCCCAGCCAGTCCCCGAGCAGCGGCCCCCCCGGCCAGCTTTCCCCAGTTTATGTACTGAGCATGACGTCACATGGTATGGAATGTCCCTTTGGCCAGTTTGGCTGTGCCCCCTCCCAGCTTCTTGTGCACCTGCAGCCTTCTCAGTCGGTAGAGCATGGGAAGCTGAAAAGTCCTTGGCTGGTGTAAGCATTACCTAGCAACAACTAAAACATGGGTGCGTTATCAACTTTGTTCTCCTCCTAAATCAACAACACAGCACTGTACCAGCTACTAGGAAGGAAATTAACTCTATCCCTGCCAAAACCAGGACAAATACTTACCATCACTGTAAGGCAAGATGTTTTTACCAGGTTCCCTAAGGGTGGATAATGTAATTTAGCATGGAAAGTTGGTGATCATCTTGCATTGCTCCTTAGCTTCTATAAACAACTTCCACTCCATAGGTACAGAGACCGAGCTGCAGAATCTGCCCGTGCATGCTGAGATTTACCTGTATCTTCTGTCATGTCTAGCCACCTAGAGTTCAAAGTACACAGGATACCTTTGGCCTTTACATTTCAAACTTCCCTATGTATTTTAGGCATGACTGGTAAGCCAAAGAGGGCTTTAACTGTTTGCACAGCAATGCACATTTCAGGCCAACTATGCAAGAGAAAGCAGCTAAGGGTGGCTCTACTCCACAACTGGAGTGGTTCTGACTTGATACACTGAGCTTACATGTGCTTTTGGAAGCGACTTTCCATATAGAATCATAGAACAGTTTGGGTTGGAAGGAACCTCTAAAGGTCACCTAGTCCAACCCCCGTGCCGTGGGCAGGGACATCTTCAACTAGATCAGGTTGCTCAGAGCCCCGTCCAACCTGACCTTGAATGTTTCCAGGGATGGGGCATCCACCACCTCTCTGGGCAACCTGTGCCAGTGCTTCACCACCCTCAGCGTAAAAAATTTCTTCCTTATATCTAGTCTCTATCTACCCCCCCATCTATCTGTGATGCAGGATTTAACTGAGAAATTGAAGTACATCCATTCCAGTAGGCAGACTTGGGCGGTAAAATACCAGGGAGCACAGGATTTCAAAGTGAAACCTCTAGCAGTCTTATTTTGTTTGCAGGATGGGACGGCTCCCTTGTGGATTGCATCGCAGATGGGTCACAGTGAAGTGGTGCGAGTAATGCTGCTCCGGGGAGCTGAGCGAGACGCCGCGCGGGACGTGAGTAGCACTTCTTCCTGAGCTCTGTCTGCAGCTGAACACCTCCTAGCTATTTCTGAGGCTGCAAGTCTGCCTGAATGGAGGCCCAGTGTCCCCAGTGTCTGTCTTGTTTGCCAGGCTGCGAAGTCCCACCATGGGCTCCCTTTTTCCTGTTGTGTCTGGGACAGCTTCCTGGAGGGACCTCCTGGAATAAGGGAATGGAAATGTCCATATAAATGAGAGACAAAGATGATATATGGTGTCGCTAGTTCATTTTACCCTGAAGTTTTCACCTGCCAGAGGAACAATCCTCCAGGTGCCCTAAAACCAGCAGCATATGCCGTGGAGGTGCCTCCTCAAAGACAATAAGCAGAGGAGACCCTCCTCTCAGAGGTGTGGGGGAGAGCTGGCGTTTCCCTCCAGCTGAGGGGAACATGGGTAAAGTATTGGTAACAACTGAACTGACCTTCCTCTGTCTTTTAAAGGATGGTACGACTGCTTTACTGAAGGCTGCCATTAAAGGGTACAACAATGTGATAGAAGAGTTGCTGAAATTCTCTCCCACGCTTGGCCTGCTGAAGGTTAGTAGTGAAACACACAGATTTTTAGGCAGAAACTCAAGAGGGCAAAGGGTCTGATGAAAGACCTGATGTTTATGACTATGCCAGTGGAAGACAATAAGGAACTTGAGCTCAAAAAAGTGAAGAGAAAAATGAAATTACCTTATTTAGCCTTTAATGCCACACACAAATGAATCTTTTCAAACGAAATTGTGAATTTGTTTTTTGGAATGAGGAAGTACATTGTGTCGTAGAAGGAATTTTCCTGCTTTTCGTCATCTGATTTTATTTCTACAGGAAATGGATTGCTCTCGACAGTGCAGTTTTTAGCGTTATACCCTGCCCTCTGTTGCATTTAGTCAGCAAAATAGTATCCTGAGAGATCTGTTGTGAGCAGATTCTGTACTTGATTTTGTTTTCCTCTGAATTCAGAAAGTGACTTGAAAAAAACAGATATTTGGAAGCTGCCTTTTAATAGCTGATCTAATTTTATGTGCCTATAAATCACATACTTTGATAGCCTCTGCGCATGCAACCAATTTGCGATTTTGATGTACTTGAAAATCCAGGTGGCATTAACTTAGTTGTTAGTTACAAGTATGAAATCGCTTCCACACTTATTTGAACTGTCAGTTTGCAGCCACAAACAAAAGGCCAGCCATAAAAAAACCACCATTCAGCTGTCTGACATTGAGATCATTAATCATCAGAGAAAGAAGATAAAATGCACAGATGGTTTCCATTACTGCTTGTGCTTCTGTTTCACTTGCTAATGGCTGATTTTGCCAAGCAGAAGCAAGTGCTGTGTTCATTTCACCTCTACTCTATTGACAAGGGTAATTTTAAAAAGGAAATATTGCTGTGGTAAAGGGAACTTGACTCTCATTTTTATTAAAGCATTTAAAATCACCTCCTTCATAGCCCACTAGCCTGCCAGCACCCTGTCTAAATCAGACCCTGTACCTTTGATGACCTCTTCCGTGTTACTTCTTTCTTGTTTGTAGGCTTGTTCTTTGCAAACATTTGTGTTTCACTGCCTTTTGATTGCTTGCCACGCACGGTACAAACATCTCCATTGGTATTTTCTAGAATGGGACCTCTGCTCTCCACGCGGCCGTCCTGAGTGGCAACACGAGGACAGTGGCGCTGCTCCTCGAAGCAGGAGCGGACCCGTGCCTGAGGAACAAGGTACGCCCTGGCACACCGTCCCAGGCGAGGAGCAGGTGGGGAGCACCGAGCAGTGGAGCCATGCGTGCCACGGCGGTGGTGGCAGTCCACATTTCTGTCGGTCCATGGTTGCTTCTTGATCCTCTCCTGAAGCACCACCATTCGGTCCATTCATTTCTGTATACAAGCATCTATAAGGGTGCTAAGCAGTGCCGCTGGTGATGCCGGTACTCATGAAGTTACATCAATCTGAGAATAACCAAACCATGTACTCACTCACTCGAGCACCACAGATTAAATTGTTAACTATAGCTAGTCACGGGCTAGCTAGGTTGCATTTTAGGGAAAGAGTAATTCGTCACTGTTTTGATAAGTCATAAGTTGTATTTGTGTCTAATGTGAGAAATGTGCAAGGAAGATATTTCAGCAGCAAGAGAAACATATATCTGGGTGCCTTTCGTTTCAGCATATTGCTAATGCAAAAAATACCTCAAATTACATGCGTCTTTCCCATATATTACTATAAATCTGTTCGTTTATTGAAATAGTTTCATACTCATTTTATGGCAGCAACTTTTCTGCAGAAAACTTGTCTTGTTTTTATTCTGTGAAGTGTTTTAACATTACATGTTTGATAATTTCCATGAAAATGTCTTCCTCTGAGTTGTGTTTATGAACTGTTTGCCACTAGTATTTGATATCTAGCTGGGTTTGTTAAACTATGAATGGGTGGTCTGGTATTTACTTCTGGTTTATGATTGGGTGAATGAAAGTTTGTAATACAAGTTATCCAGCATATACCTTCTAAATGTTTTGGTCATTTAATATAAAATCTATGCCTGTTATTTCTGTATCATTCCACTTGATGGCAGCAGAGTTAATGCCTCGCATACAGTAGGTCGTGTTAATAAGCATTTCGGTTTGATACTACCATCCAAACAATGTGCAAGATTTTTCTGCCACTGACAGTCATTTGCAGCAGGAGGGTGTTCAGTATAAGAAAGTCTGTGGCTATAACCTCTCCTACTGATTTTTTTTTTTAAATAACTTGCAATTTGACACAACAGAGTACATTTGCAGGACAGAATTACTGATTTTCAGAAGTAGCTTCTTTATAAATACTTTATGTTACCAAAATTGTATTCAATAAATACAGGAGACCAAACTCTGATGTTCTATTATTACCAATCTTACAGAATAGCACTGACTATTTCATAGCAATTGAAGTCTTTCCTTGGATTTTTATGGACTTTGGTACTTAAAGACCTGCCTCCCCCAAAAAATCAGCAGCTATGTTCTCTTCTAATTTTGTGGCAGAAGCATAGGGAGCCCAAGGGATACCATTTGGCCTGGACAGTCAGCACAAAATAAGGTGACCACTCAAATCCCACACTGGGATTATTTTGGAGACTTGAGTGAGACTTGCACACTGTGTGGAAAGGTGACTTCTTAACATATCTCCAACAGTGGTGGAGACAAGACTGGAATAAGCACGTTATTATAATGCCCAGTACCATCTTCTTTAGAGTTTAATGCTTTGAAGCCATGTTTTGGAAATACTCGTTCATTTCTGCTAACCTCAAGCTGGTTTTTGTTCCAGGCAAATGAACTGCCAGCAGAACTAACAAAAAATGAACGCATCCTCCGACTCCTCCGTATGAAGGAAAAGCAAAGGAAAAGCTAATGCAGCCCTGTAGCAAATGCAGTTTGACAGAGATGCGCCCTGACCACAGTAGCGTGACAGTAAATCTAGGTTGCCCGAGAAGGGCTTGTTGGAACAGTTTGCAGAACTGATTAGCCTCTCCAGTACATGCTCCCTGAACGCAAGAGAGGCCCTTGCCACGGGGTCGCCACGGGCTAGGACCTCCGCCTGGCATCACCGAATGCAGAAGGACTGCGGTGGGAGCAGGGTTTGGCCTGGGAGCTGCGTTTGCACTGCAGCCCTGCCTGTACTCCAGGATCCCACCGGTCCCAGCACTGACGTTTCCTCCTCCACACCTGCAGCGTACGCATCCCCGCACGCGCAAGTGCTCCCGCCGTTTCAGACACACGTCCCCATACTGGCATGGCCGCACACCTGTAACGGGTGCCTCGGGGCGCACGTGTGGGTCGGGAACACTCGGCCCTTGTGTCAAAAGGACACCCAGACCTCACAGCTGTTTGGATGCAGTTGGTCCTGGAGCAGGCCCACGGTGCCGCTGCCCTCCCTTTGCTGGCAGAGCTAGCTCTGACTGTTCCTCTCTACCTCCAAGTGCCGCACGGGGCTAGAGGTGAGATTCCACCTGCGACATCCCAACAGGAGAAGTCCTCCTGCCAGCCCAGGGCTTTGGTAACATTTTGGCTACTACATGAAGCTCCATAAAAATGATCCAGAGCGTTACAAATTATGACAAAAGCTACCGACCAAACAATAAGCAAGGAGATGTCCTCCTCAGTTGTAGCATCTTGATCTGTCAGTCTGTCCAGCAACAGAAACACAGCGGAGCAGTTGGTAGCACTTTGTGATGCGTACACAGTGCTATGGGGATCCATCCCCAATCCTACAGTCTACGTACATGCATTTTTGTGGGTAGGGGAGGACCGGCTACTGAGCAAACCAACCAGGGCATACCATTCACTGGCGCAAGTACGTCAGAAATTTAGCTGTCAGGCACAACAGCACAGATGCTATACAAGTAGTATATGTATGTTCTGCACACGCATATTATGTGACACGATGGTTTAGTATTCACAGCTACTATGCAATGCACATGTTCCCCAGGTCTGTGAGTTAAGGGAGAAGTGCGCAGTGTACAGGTGTTTCAACAGCTGGTGAGAGGGTTACACGTAGCCATATTCGAACAAGCCCACTAATTAACACGGCCGTGGAAAATGAACTCTCAACAGCAATTTTGGCCTTTGTTGTGGTTGAGATGCTTAGACACGCTACTAGTGCCTGTGTGGGGAAGGCAGCGCAAATTGTAGACGGTTTGTGAAGAGCTATGTTTTAACCATGTTGCTGTAAGACACCCCATTAAAACCCAGTCATTTTTGCAGTATAAACAGTATATACTATGTCCTGTTAGCCACAAAATCATTAGAGATTATTTTACAGTGAGCTGAGGTATAAAGTTAGTTCAGTACATAAATCCAGGCACTTCACCTGCCTTCAAACCTTGGCAAATGACTGAAAAATTGCTTTAAAAGTTGAAGACAGAGAAGATGACTGTAAGGAAACAAAATATTCCCTGCTTAAAAAATGTCTGCCAGCTGAACTGTTGAACTTTTGCTTCAGTGAGTTAAAAAAAAAATCTTTTAGTGAGCTAGCATAAATGAATGTAGTTTACTTAGTGCAAATTAGCCATATATATTACCAAATCATAAAGTTATTCTTTTTGTAAGTTAGGTAAGAAGTCGGGGTTCTGGTGAAGAGAACAGAAGCGGGCATACCTTTGCTTGCAAACTGGAATTGCTATTCAATAGAAATTGAATGAACAGAAATTCAGCATTAGAAAGGAAAGCTTTAAGTTTTAAGTTTTAAAGCTTTAAGTTTTCCAACAATGTAAGAAGACACCAGAAAATTCTATTTGTTTAGGTAATTTATGCTGCTGTATTTTTAAATTAAAATAATGTTGTGCCTAACAGAAACTTGCAGACGAAATGGTACAGAACCAAAGAATTATGCAAGATGCTTAGAGGATGATTGTATCCAGGGTTAAGTTCTACAAAAGACTAAAAAATATGGAGCATGCAGAAATCTCAAGAGCCTTATTGGGAACTTAAGTTGCATGGCATTACACAGGACTAGACTCTAACTTCTTTAGCAAGGAACACTGGAGAGGATAGGTTTATTTGGAGCCCCCGGTGGATTGAAGATGAACATATTGTTTTGGAGAACGCTAGAGGGACTCTAGGCAGCCTGGCCTCAATATTGATCTTTCTCCCTGAAGTTTCTTCAGATCAACAGCTGGGAACAACCACACTCTTAAGATGAAAAGCCCTTTCACAGCTGTAAAGGAGGAGGGTAATTGTTAGAAGGTCTGCAGTAGTCATGCTGGGTGAGCAATAAATACTCTTAATATCAGACAGGCTGTAATGATCAAGCGGTCTTCCTAAAAAATGTGGAAGCATCCACTGTTGGTGAGGGTCTCCTATTTTTTCCTGATAGCAGAGCATAGGAGAGAGGACAGGGCAAGCCAACAGTGGTCCTATGACAGCTGCAGTAAGCAAGCTGAGACAACAACATGCAGGTGTCCAGTATCTGCAGGTGGCCTCTCCTTTCTGCCAGGTGTATTTTCTTGTGAGAGTGGTCTCACCCCAAAGGGGGCAGCTGCTCAGCAAAGAGCTGCTTCTTGAACTATGCCTGTCCATGGGAAGATGCATGTCTGCTCCCCACCATTTAGAGTAAGACTTTCCAAGTTGTGTGTCCAGCTGCCTCTGTGACTGGCCACCGCAGCCGTGGCTCTCGTGCAAGAAGTAAAGAACACCTGGGATGCTGCATCCCATACAGAGCATCTGCTGACCTTCTTCTGAGAGGATGCAGTTACCAGGTCCTCTTTTTCTGAGTGATATTGGGCTATAACTGGCTTTTCTTATTTCTAAACAAAATCTGAAATGTGGGGCTAGCACAGGTTGAAGGGAGAGGCTTATAGCTCCCTCCTTGCTCTGATTAGTGCTGGCTGATACAGCACACAGGCTGTGTGTGTGTGTGGCTCCATGGTGGAGAACTGGCAGCAAAGTCTTTCTCTGCCCCGTTCAGGCTGAAGTTGAATCTAGCTTCAGCGAAGACACTATTCAGCCAACATGGGATTTTTAGGCATGGAAACCTTCCCGTTGGGAGCATCTGTTTCATCTTGGAGCCTCTGGAGAGAGGGCTGGGTTTAGTTTTGGGTTCCCTCTAACCAAAAGGTGCTTATTCTGCCTGCAGAAAGTTGCAATACTGTTTCTCACCATGCAATTAACCTTTTCACAAAGAAACCTTAATAATTCTTACTATTTATGTAGCTGCTGTTATCTTTAAAGTGCTCAGTAAATACTGCTGTGGTTTGTTTGTTGTTCTAAAACGGAAACCTGCTTTCCCTTGGTGGCTGAAGTGATTACTAATATTGACAGTAGTTCTTTGCATAGTTGTCATGCCTTTTGTCCAAGGCTTTCACAGTGCTCTGCAGACACTATTACCTTTGTAAGTTCCAAAATGCATTGTGGGTGGAGGCAGGGAAATAAATGATTTCATTCACACGCCAGTGAAATGCAGCAGCTGTTCATCAGTTCATGTCAACAGACAAGAGTAAATTTAGACTAGAAATTAAGGGGCACCAAATCCATTTCATAGATGGCAAGATGAAGGTAGGTACCATATAATGATGTGAAGTAGAACTGGGACAGGGTAACAGGCCAAATTGTTTTTTGGGTTGGGTTTTGGTGTTTCTTTTCCCCCCAAAGTGCCATATATATCCATCTTACACCCCCCAAAAAATCAGCTCCACTAGCACGCTGCTTTTAGGCTTGCCCCTCTGCACATTCAGATCCAGGAGCCCAGCCTGCTGTCCTCTCCACCTGGGATTTATGCAGGTGCTATAGCCTGGTGAATTCCCATCAGCTGCAAGCGAGTACAAAGGATGTGCAACCAAGAACAGGCTACATAAATGAGTCAAGGAAAAGTAAAGGGCATCTTTCTTTTATTTCACTAGTATCAAGCCATTGTAGGATGGGGATGAGCATAAGGAAAGGCTCATGGGGTATAGAAAGAAGTGGCATCCCGTCAGTGACGTGGTAGTGGTGTAGCCTCAGAGGTCCCAAATACCTGGAGCTCTTAATTTAAGATGATCACTGCAGTGCAGTGTGCAGGGACATCTGTTCAGTAGTGATACCAAAGGCAACGTTGTACCTCCTGACTTGCACATGCTGTTCTTCCCTTGGAGCAAAACCATCTCACTATTGATCCACCCACCTTTGTTTAGTTTAGAGGAGCTGAGAGGATTAGAGCACCAGATCAAACAGCTACAGGTCATATTTAATGCATTTTAACAACGCTGATTATTTGCCTCAGAGCCTAATTGCAGGAATAATTCACCCTTCTTTATTCAGCCAGTCATGGTGACTACTGGGAAATCCATAAATAAAGCAAATCTTGTGTTGTCTCAGAAATTTCAGAATTGTACAGAAAATGAGGTAGCACAAACCCCGGCCCATTTGTACTTCACTTAATGTAAACACTGAACAGACATAAAATACTGCCTTTGTCTGGAACCCTTGGGTCAGCAGTGTTAAAAGGTTAACGTTTGCTACGAGTCCAACCAAAGATTATACACAAGGCTCCTTTTTCCAGCAACAGAATATTGTACTGCACACATGGGACTAAATGGAGTTGTGCCTTCTCACAGCGGCTCTGCATTTGGTCCTTGGGAATGTCACAACAGTTTCATACTTTCTGAATTCCACAGTTTGTTTTGACCTGCCCTTTTATGCATTTGATAAAGCCTATCTAAATTTATGTAACTACGCGTAAGACTAATACTCTGCAACAGGAATGTTGCTTTGCTAAAACACTTTTTTCCATACCATCATTTCAATAAAAATTAATATACTCCTCGGATTATCTTGTCTGCATACTTCAGTATTTCTTCCCTCTCTTCTGTATTCTGCTCTTTCTCTTTGTAGAATACCAGAATTAATTTCCTATTTATGTAAAGACCACTTTGTTCTATTCCACTTGATCGATTAGACTTTTATTATTTTCCAGGTCTTTACAGATGAGATAGCATTCACAAAACAAACAAAGCCAATGCCCTGGCTTGAGAAACAGGAAATCTTACTTTAGCATGACATAACAAGGTTTGTTTCAAAGATCCAGGCATCACTGACAGACTCCCCTTGACATTAACATCCATTAGGTCAGATCTGAAGGGAAGATTATAAAAAGCAGCTTAGGAACCAAAGGAATAAGACTATACTTTTATTCAGTTAGTCAAACATGTCTTGGTGGTTCTGTTATTATTCCTAAATGTAAAACTGGCCCTTACACTGATCTGACCTACTTCAGTTAAAAAAAAGTCAACACCCTGCTGATACGCTTATTATGGTATGCAGTGGATTATGCGTGCTATAAAAGGGGAAAAGAGCCTACACTGAAAACTGTATTTTTGACCTTGTGTTTGACATCCCAGGCTTTTTGCCTTATTCCTACACTCTTCTATTGTGATGAGCTACATTTTTGAATCATCATCAAAAATTCCTATAGCCACAACTCAGTAAAGCATCTCCATCTATTCAGAAAATATCAAGAGAAAGCACTGTGCCTTGTTCATGGCCTAAGTCACTACAAAGGATGATTTCTGGTAGTGGAAAGCTCCTTAATTTTGCACATGAAAGCATAACAAAACAGTGTCAAGAGGCTGAAACTAGACAAATCCAAACTTCAAGCTATGGATTGTCAAGAGTGAGAGTGAGGTTATAATTATCTGTTGAAACAAATTGCTGAGATGATTCCTTCATCATTTGAGTTTTAACAAAAAAAAATTACTTTTCATTCTGAAAGATGCGTTTCACCTGAAACATTTTGTGTTTGATGCAAGAATTACTGGATGAAATGATATGATATGCAGGAATTAACATTATGTGATCAAAATAGTCTCCTTGATCTTAAAATATATGAATCAATAAACGTTTTGCTTTATCTCCTCAGTGATTTAAAGAGATGCTAACTCTCATGAGATCAATAACAAGACCATATGCCTAGCAACTGTGGCTGTAGCTGCACGGCAAAATGAAATCTGAGACACATACCTAAGTTGTCTCTAAATAATCCATTTCGCTCTCACAATGTTGACAAGGCATTTTAACTGGACTAATGCTTTAATGTCCTGCTTTTAATGTCAAGTCAGTTCGGTCAGAGCTGGCACAAGGGCTGCATAGTGCTGCACCTTGCCAGGGAGCAGGGATCAGCAGAGCGATCTGGGGTGTGCCCGTGGGGAACACGGCTAAGTCAGGAAGGAACAAGAGATGCAACTTTTTGCTATGGCCAATGTTTCACTGGCTTGGATGCACAGGTGGAGCATGACACTAACCTACAACACAGGCCTGAAACAGACTGTAATTTTAAATGTACTGCACAGATGTGTTCTTGTGTGGTATATACGTAAACATGTATGCGTACATACTTTGTATCCAGCATATGGGTATAGGCTCCTATAATCCCGTTGGAAAAGTGATACCAGAACCTCGTGGTCTGCTTGTCTGGACTACATCGCATGAAGAGGCAGAAGAACTATTCTACTTTCTGAAGACTCCAAGAACAGTCTCTGCAGGTGCTCCCTTGGCCATGCTACTGCATCGGACCCTACTCACTGGGACAAAACGTTATAAAACTGACAAAATGCCTTCAAGTCCAGCCATAAACAGGCTGTTCCTCAGGTGAATTGTGGCTCATAAACCTGTCTCCTCTTCCTCCTGCAAGTCAGATTTTGGTAGTGCCCTCAGGGACTCCCCTGTGACAGTTCTGCTCATCTTCTCCACTTCGACAGCAAATGCTGAGTTACTCACAAAGTGGCAGCATGGTGCTCACAGCGACTCAGTAAACCAACGTTAATGCAAACCAGGAGCCATACGCAGCCGTTAATAGGTCAAACCTTGAATTTGTTAGCATATCAGTGCTTATGCACAGTATCTGGCACAAGTACACACTGCACCTATTTGCTCACAGCAACCAGTGCAGCGTGTCTCCAGACTCTGCTGCAATAATAACCTGCATTTCTACAGTGTTTTCCTTCAACAGTTCACTGGTTGACACCTGGTTTTGAAGTTCTTAGGCCACATGCTGCCACGCAATTGGCACCACTTTACAGAAGAGGAAATTGTGCTGGAGAGGTTGAGACCTGCCCAGATCATCCAGCAAGTTTGTAGCAAAACTGGAACAAACTTTGACTCTTTTGAATTCGAGTCCCAAGCTTTTGCTACTAGGCAATAAATAACTTCACCTAATTGTAATAAAAATGAACAAGTTTCAGTGACCTCAATGATAAATGCAGAAAGGATGTGATCTTAAAGAGTGACTATAGGACTTACTAAGGTTAGATAGGGACACACTAGCACAGGTTGGTAGAGCAGCCATCAAAATACACTAGGGCAGGTACAAAGATGAAAAGATAAAAAGACTTGATTCAGCATCACCTGTCATACTACATGTACATTTAAGTGACTATTGGCAGCATCAGGCAAATTGCTCTCAGCCCCTCAGTCTGATTTGATCCCATATGGGAACTCTGAAGCCAAGAGCCTCTGACCAAAGCAACAGGTACACTGAGGCAGGTGTAATTAAAAGGCAAGCAGGCCTCCACAAGTGAGGAAGGCTGACAAATGAGACTTGATGAAAAGAAAATTATTTGCTTACAACGCCGAATAGGAAACACCAGCTTTGTTTAGTACAAGTATTATTCTGGTTTGGCTGGATAAATATTCTTGGAACAACCTGTAGTGGTTTGGACTGGCTCTACAAAAAAGTGGAGGTGTGAGAAACTGGGTGAAACTTCTCACCCACCTGTTGCAGCTTGTCTTCACACAGATTGCAAGATGTGCAAGGAGAATATCCTGCTTTCCCATGTTCAAGGAGTTGCTTAACGTAGCTCCCACTTCTTGCAAGTGCCTCTGGGTGCTATCACAATAGAAATAATAAAGGCTCATAATAAATTATGGAGAATAAACAGCAATGGACATTTTAATTGATTTTGTTGCAAAGTGATCACGTACTGTGTTTCCATTTGTATGCACAAGTCAGATTCAGACAGATTGCCATCTAGAAATTACAAGGTCATTACCACTAGGCGCTTGAGTTTCTAGTGGAAGCGGCAACACAAGTTTCATTTCTGCATTGATTAAAGCGATGGATTCACAGCAAGGCTTACACCTCTAAAGGCAACGCTCAGGGCTTTCCGTCAAAGACGCAGAACAGAACAAAGCAGGCAGCTATTTTACACGAGCTTCCCGGCAGGCACCTTTACACCACTCAGGGTGTCCAGTGAGCAAAAGAGCTTATTTGGTTCTAATGGACAATTAAAGGACTTGTTTGGTGTGATGGAGGCACCAAGGGACACCCTACACGATGAATTAATATTGGCCTCTTCTTCCAGGCAGCAAAATTTAGTTTTGTGTACACCGCTGAGAACCAGATTTCCCATTAGCCTTCCAAGCATACAGTCCCTAACAGCTAACAGCTATGGAGGCACCAAGGGACACCCTACACGATGAATTAATATTGGCCTCTTCTTCCAGGCAGCAAAATTTAGTTTTGTGTACACCGCTGAGAACCAGAATAAGTATTTCCCATTAGCCTTCCAAGCAGACAGTCCCTAACAGCTATGCATAATCCTGAGTTTAAAAGGGAACCCTATAAGGCATAACATGACAAATGTTCTTCAGCGAGAGCAGCTGACAGTGGGGACGGTCTCTTCTGGGCCATGCGTACCACAGACAAGGCAATGAGCTGTTGGCAGCATTGATCAGGGTTAACTAGTCAGGCCTACTTTTTTCCTGCCCAGAAGGGAAGAGATAACTTTAAGATGACACAGTCAGTGGTGCCAACTTTATCATCGGTAACACTCATGCAACTACACTTAAATGCCCGGGAGCTGCTGGAGGTAGCTCTGCATCCTCACCCCCTGAATATGGCACGCAGCCACGATGAAGACCGAAGGCCGCAGCAGGACCGAAGGAATACCCTGCTCTGGTCTGCTGGCTGCCAGTGTACAGAGGCGACATAAAAACAGATACATGTCTGAGTTTCTGCATCTGCCATAACAAAAGATTTCAGAAGTCTCTATGACCAAAGATAGGCTTAGTCTGATTAGTGTTTGTTAATCAGTCGTCACACCTATACCACTTCACTTTAGCTTGTGAGTGCAAAAAAGGCAGCACTCTCTGAGGGATTGTACTGGGATAACAGTGTGAATTTAGACAGCCATTTAAATAAAGATATCCATCAGAGATTTAGATAAATATTAAAATACTACCTCTTCTCTCTGTTTATACTGTAGGTGGTAGACAAGTGTGATGTTATGGACTTAATTAGTTTATGGTGGAAGTTGTCACTGCAATAGATTCCCTTTTGCTTGTTTTGTAAATTATAAATCGGTTCTCTCTCACCTATGATTCTTAAATCACTTCTTCTCTACATAACTCTTTCAGAAAGGAAATGCCATTTCTGTTTAGTCAGTTTTGCTATCCTTTACCTTTTTCACAAGCACTGAAACAAGGTTCTTGCATTTTTTTAACTTGTAGCTACGCAAGCTATGTCCGCTGCATCCTCTGCTTATGTGGAGTGCCTAGAAAATGTGGCGACTCGGTCCCCTGCTTTTAGGATCACGCTGCATAGTGCTGAATAAATTTTTTATTTACGCTATCAAAATTAAAACACAATATAACTTTAGCTACTCTAGCTTTGTTTAGCACTTGCCAAATGCCAAGTCCCGCACCTGGGATGGAATAACCCCATGGAAAAGTACAAGCTGGGCAGTGACTGGATGGAAAGCAATTTTGCAGGAAGGAACAGGGTGGTTGGGCTGGGCAAGATGCTGAACATGAGTCAGCGGGCTGCATCAGCAAGGGGGTAGCCAGTAGGTCAAGGGTTGGAGTTATTCCTCTCTCTTGAGGAGGGATACAAGTCCCCTTTGGGACTTGTAAGAGCACATCTGGAGTACTGTGTCCAGGTTTGGGCTCCCCAGAATAAAAACAAAGACACTGACATACTGGAGCAAGTCTAGTTCACTGCCACCGTGATGGCTGGGGCTGCTGGAGCACGAGCTGTGTTTGCTCAGCCCTAAGCAGAAAGCTGGCTCTGGGGACATCTTAACTGCTCTCCCCAGCTACCAAATGGGAAGATGCAGAGAAGGGGGAGCCACGCTCTTCTCAGGCAGGCACAGTGACAGCACAAGAGACAACAGACTCAAGCTGGAAGATGGGAAAATCTTTTTAGATACAGGGAAAAAAAACCCATTTTACTGTGAGTGTGGTGAAAGAGTGGAAGTTTGGCCAAAGAGGCTGTGAAATCTCCATCTCTGAAGCTATTCAAAACACAACCGGACAATCCCCTGAGCAGCCTGACCTAACCGGATTCTGCTTTCAGCTGAAAGTTGGGCTACGTGACCCTCCAGAGGTCCCCGGCCAACATAAATTAGCCCCTGAAGCTATGACACCAACACTAATCTGCATTTTTGTCAGCAGATGGCAATATCAGCTAAATTACATATTTTATTCCAGCAGCGCATCGTGTGCTACCCGGCCGCGAAGGCAATAAAGCGGTGGGGAAATCACAAGAGAGGCTGCACGGGAATGTGTCGCACCCCACTTTTAGTGTTCTTCCTCCCAGGCAGATCCCAAACAGACCCCAAACAGATCCCAAACAAACAGATCCCAAACAGAGCGGCAGAGTGCAATCAGCACTCCCAAAACTGCTGATTGCAGCATCGGTCAGGCCACCTGGCGTCAGCCCGTCAGGAGCAGCAAAAGCAGCTCTGCCAGCCAAATTGGCCAGCAGCAAAAGCCCCGCGAAAGCGTTTTTCTACCCCCCAGCCTGACCGGCCTCGCTTGGGAGTTGCATTTATGGCAGCTGCACGGCACTAGTACACGGGATTGTCAGCCTAACGCTTGGAAATCATGAATTAGTAACTTTAAAGCAAAATTAAGACGCTTTTGTCAAAGCCAGGATTTTTAAAGCGACTTCGACATTCATAAACTACGTGATTAACACTTCCGCGCCCATA
>NW_008796043.1:6187664-6222639 GCF_000699145.1 Aptenodytes forsteri
CCCGCCGTAGGGAGGGTATCCCCGCGGGTGTTGCTTCAGGGCTGGTGGCTCTTCGCGCTGACCGAAGCCGGGGATTTCCCGGCCGGGGAAACCGGCTGAGGGAGGCTGCTGTCCCGTCAGCCGCCAGGTGTGGGTTAGGGCGCTGGGCTCGGGGCGATGTGAAGCTGAAGCGTGGTACCGGGGTGTGCCCTGCTTGTCCCCGATGGGGCTCTCCCTCCCCTTTCCCTCACTCCTCGACTCGGTGCCGGGCGGGACAGCCCGGTGACACAGCAAGCCCGCCTGGGAGCACCTGCGGCGCGAAAGCGGGAGCGCTCGGGCTTAGCAAAGTTCAACTTCTGCCCAGTCCTAGTCCCCTGCAATTGCGTGCGACAGCGGCTGCCCGGGATGTCGCGTTCCTGTGCTGTGCCCTGCTTATGCAATGCCCTATGCATGTGAGTAGCCATGCAGTCACATGTCCGTGCAGAGGCTTGCATATGTCCTCAGTGCCTGCTTTGGTTTGCTTAGAGTGTTTCTTATGCTAGGTGACAGCTTCCTGGAAGTAATAGGCTGTGTGTAGTAAGATCTGCTATTTATTGATGTGCCAATATTAAGGCTACATGTTTCCTTAAAAATTAAGGACGAGAATAAGTGGGACTTCTTGATACTATAGGAAAAAATACTGTAAAACCTTCACTCCTCTTTTCTCAGTCACGTTTTGTTTATGCTGTAGTCCAAGATAGGAGTGAGATACTCCACATTTCTCTGGAGAAACAAGGAGTGTCTTGTAAGCCTTAGTGTTCTTGTGTTGTTTTGTTTTTTTTTTTCTCTAACCAACTTGGAAACATACTTTCTAGGTCAAGTTCTATGCTTAACCCTTCTTAAACTCACAAGTTTGTCATCCTGTGTGTGTGCTGAAGTTCTCTTGTTCTTGTATCCTCTTCAAACAACCTTTAAAGAGCTTGAACAGAAAACTAGGAATTCATTCATGTATTACTACTGGAGAAGCTGATTGTTTGGTAATGACTCATGATCTCTAGGTGGGTAGAATGGACTTCACACCTTAACAATACTCCTTTATGTAATGTTTTTGGAGGGAGATACCATCTTGTAGCAATGAGGTGTGTCCTAGGCTGGTAAGGAAATGATGAGATGCTTTCCTTTAGGTGACAGAAGGATACTGAGCTAGAAGAGCTTGAAACAAGTTCCCGTAAGGTTTAGGGGATCCTTGTAGAGGATGTGGCTTTGTGGTCCATAAGAAGTTAACATTGCAAAATAACTTTAACCATGCAGGTTTTGGTTTTGTAATGTAAGAAGGCAAAATTTGAATTTCTTTGTCATTAACTCTTATTTACTTGAAGTGTTCAGCTTGTATAGGATGTATCTTTCACTCTGAACAGCGCATGGTACAAAACTTGTGCCAGCTAACCTGTTACTAGTTGATAGTTAACTACCCATTAATTACCATCTAAGAACTACATAAAAAATCTTGGCTCCTTTAGTCCCATTTCCGAATGTGGACTTACAGGAGGAGGAAGTCTTGAAGCTGTTCTTGTTCTCTTATGAACATCCTAATGTGCTGGATGGCATCTTGTGTGCTTAATGGCAGCTGTTTCAGTTGATCCTTGTATAATTATACGAAAACATAGGCTGCCAAGCTAATGGCTAAGCAAGGTTGGACACAGGTTTCCTATCAGCAACTGGGATCCCAAACTGTAGGATATATTTGAGTTTCTGAAATCCTACGGGAAGATGTTAATGGCAGGTGCTGCTCTGTCTCAAACTTGCCAGGTGGCCTGCAGTGTAGTATTACCTGACCTTGAGCACGAAGTTCTGAAATGCCTGTGTGGAGTAACTTGCTTGGCAGAGATGGCAATGTAGCTTCAGAACAAGACAGTAATCACTTCACTTAAGTTACTTCTTGGAAAATCAGGAGTGACTTGTTCATAGTCTTTCTGGATGGAAAGTGAGGAAGCCTTCTTAGAAAGGGAGAGATGACTGAAGGGGATGACTGGTAGAACTGAGTAGTACTTTGGGCAGTAGACAAAACAATCTAAGTGTTGTGCAGTATTATCACTATTCCCCTGCAGGGCATCAGAAGTATTTTGGTGCAGATGGCCTTAGCTGCAGACAGCTGCTAGTTAGGGGCCCTGTGCTTTCTGATCATGCGTGCAGTAAGTGTGTATTTTCTCAATAAATCATTCTCAGCTAACACCAGCTTGCTCCCACAGATACTGAACTATTACCATTATTACAACTTTCTCTTCCTACTTGACCTTGACTTTCCTGTGACATGTGAAGTGTGCTTGGATAACTCCAGAACTGGGGCTTGCTTTGCCTGACCAGGAGTAGCTAATGATTTTTCTGTCTGAAAGGGAACAGTCACTTACCTGTGAGCAAAGGAACAAGAGGAGCTTGGCAGACAAAGCTTGCGTCTGAATTGGCTGCCTCTGAACAAGTTACTAAAAGAGACAAAGTAAGAGTAAGAATTAAACCTGTAAAGTTTCCTTTAGTCCATAGACCTCCTCCTCTCGTAGGGAGGGCTGTGAGGTAATGTGCAACTTCTGGGGCAGATCTGCAAACTTGACCTGGTCACCTGTTTCCATAAACCAGGCTTGCCATTTATTAAGGGTAATGTGGTACTGTGTTTCCCTAGAACTCAATTTCTCAACCTAGTGGGCAATATCCGCTATTAAGTGTGATTTGGACTAGATGTTAAGGCGGGGGGGGAGAGAGTATGCTGTTTCCTGGAATTTTCTTCTTGCCCTGCAAGATCCCAGATGTACCATCCTAGATGAAGGAAGGGAAATCTGATGCTGTTGCTTTTTCCATACATTAGTAATCTTAATTTGGAGAGCCAAACAATGTTCACTTGTCATCTGGTATTTGCAAGACTACAAATAGTTGCTGTTTCTGTATACAACATCATCATTGTTCTTTGTCTGCTTAACAGCTATGTATTCATTGTTGGTGATGGCTAATGTTGCTGGAAGCATTGAAGGTATTGATTTGTTTCAACATGCAGTTTGAAGAAACTTGGACTGAAGTAAATGTGTTTATGATCTGTTGGAACACTAGTTTTATTACAAACAAATGATAATGCCTGGGAACCAGAAAGCTATAACAGAACCTTTGTAGAATGTTAACAGTCATGAAATGCCTATACTTGCTTGTGTGCAAGTTCTTTATTAGGGCTCCTGGAGCTCTGACGTGAGGTGAAATTTCTCTTCAAACAGAATACGTCTACCAGAAGTAGGAATACACTTTTCAGTATACCCCCAGAGTTCAGAAGGCTAGTGTTGGTGTACTGCCAGATGGCTTCTAAGCTGTGCTGGGGGCAGGAGGGAACAGCCTTAATCTAAGGTTATGTTGCTATTGCTTTGTAAAGTACTTAGGAAAGTCCCATTTTAAAATACTGAGCACTTAGTAATGTGATCTTTAAAAAACAAAACACCAAAACCAAACAAAAAACCCAAAAAACAAACCAAAAACTGAACCCTGTGTTAGTCTTATGGAGTATCTTGCCTTGTTTAGAAGGCAGTTGGGTTCAACACAGCATTTCTCGGTTAATTTTGGGGCTGGGAGGGCTTTCACCCATTTAAAAAAGATGGTTGTTCACCCAAATCTTCAGTGACTCGAAAGTCTGACTCTGCAAGCAGTAGCTTTGTTAACTATGACTTATTTACAACCACACTTACTCATCCCTATCTCTTCCTACCAGTGTAGGAATGTTCTTCTGAAAGAATGGAAAGAGCAAAGTACTTGTCTTACTCTGTAACTTACTCTAGCTTTTACTAGCGGGTTTCTGGGGAAAGAACTTCCAGCTATATCTTATCAGTGGTAATGGAGTAGTTACTTAGTTACTTGTAGTATCCCTTGAATACTGTCGGAACCCTAGGAGACCAGCCCTGTCCCATATTTTGTGGCTGACTCAGTAATGAGCATGCTATTGACTTGTTAATGTCCGAGAGCTATGTTGGTGACTTTAGGCTGCTGACTTCGAATTATTTGGTGTTTTTTAGGCTTATTGACTTGGTTCAACCACTGTAAATCAAGCATCACCAAAGCTTACCGGTTCAGGGAACAAATTCAGACTTTTATTAGTGGGATCTTGCTAGGTCATGGCATAAATATCTGATCTTAGAT
Source organism: Aptenodytes forsteri (assembly GCF_000699145.1). Lineage (NCBI taxonomy): Eukaryota > Metazoa > Chordata > Aves > Sphenisciformes > Spheniscidae > Aptenodytes > Aptenodytes forsteri. The sequence goes on from NW_008796043.1 coordinate 6,191,787, forward strand.
TGTCTCTGAAGTTGAATTCTTGGTGTTAATACTGAAATAGAGTATTCAAACTTGCAGTTCTATGTCTAAGTGCTCTTCTAGTAGCTAAAAGTAACTGATCTGTTCAGCTTTTCTAAACAGGCTGAAAGTTCGAGTGATGAAAATGTTGGTTTTTCCATTGTAGGTTTTATCGATGTGGAACTTCAGTAATACGGTTCTAAATTCTTTATTCAAATTACAAGTGTAAATTAACACTAGGCCTCATCTTGCTTTATTTTCTTGTGTGTTTAGCTGAATACTTTTTGGTGCATGACCAAGTGTCATGTGCAAGTAGGTTGCCTTATGTTCTGTCCTGAAAACGATGGCAAAAAGCCTTATAGGTAAAATTATAGACATAATACAGCTTGTATCTTATTTTGTATCTGTGTAGTTATAACCAAGGAAGTGTTGCCTTGAAATACAGGTTATATTTAAAAAAAAATAGAACTATCAGTCAGCCTGATGTGATAGCTGAAATTTACTTTAAGTTTTTCTATGTAAGAAGTGCCCCGATAAGTTTTTTGTAACTGGTAATTGCATTACCAGTTTTACCATGCTTTCCACTCTGGAAGAAGCTAAGTCTTTCTGAAAAGAGTAGGTTGATAATTTTGTGGGTTTTAAAAAATTAAGAAGTGTTAGATAACAAAGTGTTTGGTTTTTTTTTTTAGAAAGTGTTCATAGAAAGTATGATTACCAACCATTCTAGACTAAACATGGAAGCCAGCCTGATATTGAAGAAATAACCTAATTCTGTTCTCACAGGCAGTAGTAAGCAGCTTAAAAATTCTTTGCCCTTTTGCAAGAATAGCAGTGAATCTGTGCTTTCTCTTGAAGAGATGACTAATTCACTTCTGACACTGATACATACAAACACTAAACCATCTTCTTTCCCCACTAGTAGATTGTTTGCTGTTAAAACTGGGGTATACAGGTGTGAGGAAGCAGAGGCAAAGATAGTAACTTCTAAATTTGCATCAAAGAAGTGCTGACTTAGATTAATTTGATGCATGAACAAATTTACAATGTCATTTCTGTAAATAGTCTTCAAGTTATGGAATTTAATGTTTTGGCTTATGCTGGTGTTAAACATTCAATGTTTACAAGTGCAATCTTAAGGGGTGCTTTCCAGCTTGTGTGTAAGAACGTGATACTTAGCAGCTGGTTACAGGTTTAGCTAGAAGAAATGCTACAGTAGACAAATGAAATAGTGATCTGGATGAGTGGTACTTAAACTGACTTTTGGACCTGGCTTATAGTGAGTAACTTTGAATTGGGCCATGTTGCCTAGGTTAAGTTAGAGGGAGAACAATTCTAACTGGGTCAGGTAAATTGGTGATGGTTATTGTCCCTTATAAAAGAAACCGATTACTGATGTACATTTTGAAGAAATGTCAGTGTTGTTCAGCACAAAAATGGATGTTGTGGAGGCACTGTAATTCTGGGTAGCTCTTGGGTATTATGAATACAGCCTTTCAGGGGCCTTTCTGGTCAGTAAACAATATTATTCATGGTCAAGCACAAAGCACAGCAGTCTGTCCTTGCAGTGTAAGCATATGGTGTTTCTACAAAGGCTAGGTCAAGGTTGTTCAGGAGATAAAAATAGGTCAGTTATCTCTCAAACTGTACCATGCGAACTTCTGATCAGAGCTGGCAGAAGTGTAGTAAATGTTTGTGCAGTCTGCTTTCCGCTTGCAGCCCAGGTGCATAGGAAAACCTTGGAGCTGTCTTAAAGCTTTTGCTGTAAATAACTTGTTATTGCACTAAATGTTTTAATTTTCAGAATAAATATTTTGGTTTAGCATTTCAGTCTCAGTGTCAGTACCACTGAACAAAAATACAAGGCTTGCAAGGTGCTGTTGTCCTTTTTCAATTTCCTTTCTTTATTTTATGCACATAAGAACAGATTTCTGAATTTTTCAATAGTCCCTTAAATCGAAACATCTTTAAAATGAGACTTGAAGCTTTTTTCTTAGCACTGTAAGCCCATTTAAATGTTGCATGCTTAGGCTTGAAAGTGGTGATGGAGAGCATCCTTTGAGATTGTGACAATACATGGCATTCTATGGTGAGTGCAGAGCTGTGAAGTTCTGCTTCAGAATCCTCTTTATGCTGCTGCTTCCTCAATCTGTCACTGTAAGTGACTGAGTTTGCAAGAAGGATTAAAAGGTGGCAGGAGGAACTCAAATACACTTCTCTCCATGTACACTGACTCATGCTCTAAAGTGACAGTTTAACCCACTAATCATATGCATTGTCTTGCATGAACAAATTATTTTCTACATCACCTTATATTTGGAGATGCTTTTCAAGTATTTATTTAGACTTTTCTTAAGTAACTCTTATACTTGATCTTAACTATAGACAGTGTACTTCCTGTTTCTAGACTGGGCAAGGAAGGGTGGGGAGCTGAGCTGGAGATCAGTGGTGATGTGTACCTGTCAAAAACACATGCTTTTGTTAATGGGTGTTTTATGTAGTACATGCTGATGTTTAAATTAGCAGGAAGTTGTCTAATCTGGATTGTAAATGACTTTTGGAATGGTAGCATATAAACTCTACAATAGCTGAGGAATTTGGCAACTATTCCTTGCAGTTAATCGGTTATCTTGCATTGATCAAGGTACTTCCACAACTGTGTGTCTGGTACGGGGAATGTGGAGTTGCTTCTGGAGACAAGAGATACAACTGTGCATATGATGGACCACCAATAGCACTACCAGAGGATGGCTATGACTTAATGCAGGTAAGGTTCTTTTGGAGGCCTGCTGCTGAAAAATAATTCTCCTACGCTTTAGAGTTCTGTATTGGATACTCTTGGACCTGCGCTACGACTTCTAGCTTTCTCGTCTTAACTTGATGAGAAAGTGAACAGATTATCTCTGATTTTTCTCGTATAGCTTGTAGCCCCAGCTGTGTGAAGGTAATATACCTCAGTTTCTCTTAAGAGATGAGAAGTCTCCAACACATGTGACTACAGGCTTTCACAAACATAACCTTAAATACAGGATTAAATATGCACTTTCCTGCGTATGTTCCTCACTGGTTTGAGCACTCTTTAGTCAGACTGGGTTTTTTAGGACTCCTCCAAACTACGATACACTCTGCAGTTATGCCCTTCTGATCTGTAAAGGACAAGACTAAACTATGTTCTCCATCAAATAATTGTTCCTGATCTCTTCCTTAAATAGGAAGGTAGTAACTGGCACTCATTCAAATGGAGCAAACTTGGACAAAGTTCAGGCTCCTTAGCTGTGCCTAGTGTGAGACCATATTTCCTTATCTGGGCTTTAGCTGTCAAAGTGAACAAAACCAAAGTCAAAGTGAACAAAACCAAAGTCAAAATAGAGTTTGTGGATTTGGTGCACAATATAGGATGATACTGCCAGACTTGCCTTCTGGCAGATGATAGTTCAAAGCTTTAAAGTGTGAAATAGCTATAGAGTTAAACAATGGTTTGGCTGGTGGCAGGAGTGACTTAAATATGTAGGTGGCTAGCTACTGTTTTGTACTGTTTCTGAAGACTTAATGTACAGTTCTTGTGTGTTACTATCAGTTATACTTGTATTAAATGCATTTGTCTCTTCTATAAACTGAACATGAAATAGCTCTTCCAGGTAATCAATGATTTTGTGGTTAGTGGCTTGCCTTCTGAGACTTTAGAATCTGATACTATCCAGAAGGTATACTAGAGGATAAGCTGCAGGAGTACTTTCAACTTGGATAAACATGTGTTGTCCTCTTACTAATAGACTCTCAAATACCATTATCATTCTATATATAGACTCTGGTGACTAAAGATCATCTGAAGGAGCTTTTTAAAAGGAAGTGATGCCTTGAATAAAAGAAGTGATTCTTCTCCCTGTTCTCTAAAGAATCTTGTTGGCTAGACTGATTTTTTTTTCTATGCATCTCCCACAGCAACAGCTACTGTCTTCTGAAATATGCTGAAGCAGAACCCATAACTATAATGAGTTCTAAAGTCTTAAACATGCTTTTCCTTCCTTCCTCCCCCTCTGATCTCAATACTTTTTTTATTTAAGGAACTCTGTCCAGGTTTATTCTTTGGCAATGTTAGCGCTTGCTGTGATGTTCGTCAGCTTCAGACTTTGAAGAACAACTTGCAGCTGCCTCTGCAGTTTCTCTCCAGGTATGCTAAGGAATGGCAAAGCAACTAGAGTTTTGTAACATAATAAGAAAACACAGTAAGACTCTTCTGTTCAAGTCGACTGTAGAAAAAAAGGTGGTAACTTAATTTAAAGGCTTATTGGAGCAAACTCTTGGAGAGACTTCCTCATCCGTATCAGGAGGCTTTAATTTCATGAAACAACTACTTGCAGTCTGGATTGAGTTAGTTGGTAGAATAAACATTACCTTAGTTTGTCTCAAGCTACTGTATCTGTAGTGAAGCCTTCAGAAGAGGGTGGCATAAAGTACTGTTCAGGCTTCTTGTTCTTACAGAAGTCTTTCTTCTTAACTGCTAGCAGCAGTTAAGTTTTCCTTCAAATTCTAGTCAAATTCTGCTTGTTTCTGCTATTTGAGGTAGGCAATTCTGCTAGTGAATGATGCTGATGCTACTGAACAGTATTAAGCAATATTAAGCACCAACTAATGTTGTATTGCTAATTAAAAACTTGCAGAATTTAAATATTTTGTTCTGTCGTTCCGAGCAGAATGTTTACACTTGCTGTGTAGGTCAAATCAGATATGCCTTGCATCTTTACCTCTTAATCTGATTGCTGTTCATTGACTTTTCTACCCAGATGTCCGTCGTGTTTTTACAACTTGATAAACCTCTTCTGTGAACTGACTTGCAGTCCAAATCAGTCTGACTTTTTGAATGTTACAAGCACCATACCTTATTATGATCCAATTTTAAAAGAGAACAAAAGTAGCATTACAGAGCTGCAGTACTTTATCGGAGAACGCTTTGCAAATGGTGAGTAAACAGTGTGTTAATTTACCTAGGCTTTTGTCAAGGTGACAAGACCAATGCTTTCTCAGGAAGAATTGGGAGGGGGAAACATCTCTTTTGACTATCCTTTGAAGTTTGAGGCATCAAATAGGTACCAGTAGGTCCCCCTTGAAACTGCTGGAACACTAACTTCTGCCTGGGTAGGAGACATCACACTGACACTGTTAATAACTGTTTTTGAAGACTCAGCTGAAACTTGACATCTATACAAATGGTTAATAGCTGATAACCCTGATAACTTTAATGTCAGAAAAACAAAGTTGTTGCCAAATACTGAATGTCCAAAGCCTACCTGATATTGAAACTGCCTGGCAAGTATGATAGTTAAGTTTGTACACAGTGCACTACAGTGGTTCTCAGAGGCACTCGTCTTGAAATGGACTGTTCTAGTCCTTTGTTAAATCCAAAGATTTTTTCTAAGAACAAACAAATTTGGGTTGTTTTTTTGTTTTATAGCAAGCTTGAAGCATTAATTCAGTCTTTGTGCACTTTGTGCAGTAACCTTTAATCAAGTTATGAGACACTTGAAAGTCATGTATGGCCTACAGGTCAAAAGTACCATAAGTATTTGTCATAACTTTCCCTAAAAGGAACTTTTTGTTACGTACTGTTCCCTCTCAAACAGTAAAGTAGGTTCTAGTGTGATGTAGATTCAGGTGGCCTACTCAGAGTAAGATAGCTGTAACAAAGCATTGCAATCTTGAATACTGTAAATACAACCGAAAGCATTATTTCACTATCTTAAGATGTTTCCTCTTGAAAGCTATAAGCATGTTCTTTGAACTTGATGAGTCTTTAATTACTGGAAATACTTGGAATGCTCACTCGAATAACAATATTGGTTTAATGACTCTTCTGTCTTCATGCATTCTTCCTAGCAATGTATAATGCCTGCAAAGATGTGGAGGCTCCATCAAGTAATGTTAAAGCACTGGGGCTGCTGTGTGGGAAGGATGTCAAGGACTGCAATGCAACCAACTGGATTGAGTACATGTTTAGTAAAGACAATGGACAAACTCCTTTCAGCATTATTCCTATCTTTTCAGGTAAGAAATTGAATGGTCCTTGCCTTTTGAAGCTTCTGTCAAAGGCTGTGTGCTATAGCTAGTATGCCGATTTGTTAAACAGCTGCCCAGCAATGAATGTCTGCAGTCAGAGGCTTTCAAAGCAATGTAAGATGAACTGATTATCTCTTTTGATTTCTGCTTGGAAGTCATACTTTGCGCTTGTGTTGTATGCAGCTTTTTGCTGTATAGATCTCTCAAACTCATTAAGGGATGGACTGAGCTTAGGCAACTGGATAGTTTGTATTCCTTGGGAAACTAGGGCAGTACCCTGATCCTTTAGGATTTCTTTGTAAGGAAATTGTTACACATATCACAATCTGAACAGATGAGGGGGATGATAGAAGTATGTACTTACTAGTTTTACAGACTGAAGTGTTCTAAAACATGACCAGTCATTCAGTTAGTAGACAACTCTAAAGTCGGTGCCTGCTATGGAAAAGGCAGTGGCTTCTTCAGCTGTAAGACCAAGAAAGGCTACTCTATGTAGAGGCTAGGGGCTTTCCTATAAAGGGTTAATTCACTTAACTGGGAAGCTTGTGTTGTGAAGGTCTGAATTTTTACCTGGTAGTAAACTGGCTCTGCAACTTGTGATTTGTCATAGATGTTCCTGTCCATGGAATGAATCCTATGAACAATGCTACCAAAGGCTGTAATGAGTCTATGGATGATTCAACAGGACCATGCAGCTGTCAGGACTGTTCAATTGTTTGTGGTCCAAAACCTCAACCCCCTCCATTACCTACTCCTTGGCTTTTGTTTGGTTTGGATGCTGTGTATGTCATCATGTGGATCTCCTACATGGGATTTCTACTCATATTTTTTGCACTAGTTTTTGGAGTTTGGTGTTACAGGTAAAGCTTTCAAAATGCTGAGCTCTGAAAGTCATTTGCCTTTTTCCCTGAAAACTTCCTTTGCCCAGGACAGAGTGCTTATGTCTCTACTTCTTCACCCAGCCAAAAGTCATGTTCTGTGGCAGATGCTTATACTTACAGGGAGTGTTCGAACACCTAAAACCATGTGGTAGAAAGTGAGAGCAGAAGTCAGTTTAGTTGATGCACAGCTGTCATAGCATCCCTAGCTACAGGATGAAATATATGAATCTACAACTTTCATAAAAAGTGTAGATAAACTTTCATAAAAACTTCAGAGCATGCAAAAGTCTGGGGAAGGACATATATCTGCTTCATCTGATTGACATTAAGCCTTTGTGGTAAAGAGTGAAGTCTCAGTTCAACTGTGTCTGTTCTTGGATGGTATGCATTAAGATACCAGAGCACTGCCTTCCAGGAGCAGTGAACTGCCTTCATCTTCAAATGTCAAACTTCTCTGGAAGCTGTGGGGTTTTACAGTGCTTAAGACTAGGTCAGTACGCTAATAAACTAGTATCTTGGAGAACCCATATGACTAAGTAAAAATGCAATCCTGTTCTCTTCCTCAAATCACTTGTTCCTTAAGTTGTAATTGGAATGAGCTGGAAAATTCCAGTGATGGAGAGGCCTGTTTACCACATACAGTGTTTCATTAAGGCCTCCATTACTTCAGTTGTTAAACACTTTGCACGTGTAACACACCATACTTTGTCAGGAGATGTGGTTGAGGAGGAAAGAATCACTAAAAGTTTGACTTAAAGATAATGGGATTGTAGGAACTCAATTCAGAATCAGTGGGAGACAGCAAGATCTAGTATTGACAGCAACATGCAATCATAACAGTTTTCCTGCAGACTAATACTTGTAACAAAACAATCACTGCCCTATTGCAAATTAAGTCATGAATACTTTTCCTTAGTCTCCTGTTTTGACAAAACGAAATAAAAGCTGAGCTTCCAGTAATTATAGCGTTTTGCAAAGTAAGGGGCAGCAAGCTAGCTTCTCTGTGCTATGCAATACTTGCTAGTAAAGTGCACAAGTAACTGTAGCTCTAAATGCTTTGGTGTGGGTGTACTAGCAAGCCGGAGCAGTGGAAACCTGTTAATATTTCTTAATAGCATTTTCCAGAGGCTTCTGCTATCTAATATCCTTAAGTATGGTGGTACTTTTCAGTGCAACTTTAATATTGTTCAACTATGACCAGGAATCTGAAATTGCTGTACAATAAGAATTAAATCTGTGTGGAAAAGGATAGTGGGTACAACAAACTTATGACATGCTCAGCAGCCTTATCGTACTGGGCAACATGCATAGTAAACTAGCTGAAATGGTAAAGGTGTTTGAGATGTCTCATTCATAGCCCAAAACATCCTGCCATAATTGGAGGTCTGATTAGATTACCGTGAGGAGGCTATTGAACTTATCTCCTGCTCTGGGTATCAGGAATGAGTATAAGCAATATAGCTCTATCAGAAGCGTTCTGTGCTATAACTTGCCTGTCTTCAGGACAGGAAGAAAGTACCTTACTTCCCTTTTTCCTCACTTCCCCCTTTCTTCAGGCTAAGTAGGTGTAACTTCAGCAGTCTGACTAATGAAGTAAAATATTTCTAATGTAGAAATCTCTTGCAAACGTTATCACTCCAGGTTATGATCAATTTAAAGAGATTCTCTGTGCTGTTAATGCTACTGATCTTCTAAACATGTGTAAAGAACCTGTGCTTGATCCAAGCTGGAAAAGTTTATTAAGGCAGCTAGCTGACATGGCTGTAAGTTCTTCCAAAGGATCATAAAGCTGGAGATTGCTGTTCTGGAGTGGATGGGTATAGGGAGAACATGGTGCCTATAGATTATGGAGGAGTCAAATATCAAATTTATTACTAACATTGGACTTTATTCTTACTGTTCAAACCCCAAAAGATACCTTTTTGGGGGAGCAGGGTAACATAGCTTTCTGTCTTGCAGGAGGCGGCACTTTGTCTCGGAGTACACACCAATTGACAGCAATATAGCCTTTTCTGTGAATTCCCATCGTGACAATGGTATGTCTTGGATAAGAGTAATACATTTATTAGAAACGCAGCTTAAGTGCATCCCCTTCCTGTGGATGGGCTCTGGAATTTTAGCTTTGTTAGGCCATATAATCCATTCTTACAGGGCTTTATTTCAGTCTTTTGGCCAGTATCTCTGTTCTTTTAGAGTAGTATTTAACCCTACTTTGCTGGATGCTGAAAGCCCTGGTTGCACAGTTTATGGGTCTAGCTATGCTAATAGGAAGTTCTGGAGTGCTTTGTAGCTGGGGGTGAAGGGGGCAACATGATTCTAAAATCAATTTGATCATGTTCTGACCCATCCATGTATCCATTCAAAGCATACCATGAAAGAACTGTAGTTTAATTTGTGTAGCAGCTGAGGTCGCTCATTTTAATGCTTATGTATCTTTTAGCTGCTTCCTGCCTTTATTTACTATGCTTACTACTGTCAAAGATAATTTTGCATTAGGAGGGGCAGTGTTAGGTACAAGCTGGTTTCTGCCCTCTTGACCTCAATCAAGGATTGGTCCCTGGGTTTGACTGTCACTGTAGACACAGCTTCTGGTGCTTGCTACAAACAGAGCTAGAATAAAATTTCATCTTTCCTAGTGGACTTCAAGAAAATGCTGCTTAACTGACTTCTTAAATGTTTACTGTTAACTTCTTGCCCTTACAGGGAAAATTACCTGTGGTGAGAGGCTTGGTGAAAGGTTTGAGAATGGCCTAAGGATGACATTCACATCATGGGGGGCTTTCTGTGTCAGAAATCCACGTCCTGTTATCCTCTTCTCTGTGGTCTTCATTGCAATGTGCTGCTCAGGCTTCGTATATGTTAAAGCAACTACAAATCCTGTGGATCTCTGGTCAGCCCCAAGCAGCCAAGCTCGCAAGGAGAAGGAGTACTTTGACACACACTTTGGGCCTTTCTTTCGTACTGAACAACTTATTATTCAAGCACCAAACAGCCATCCGAGCACCTATTCACCTTACCTACCGGGAGCAGATGTACCTTTTGGGCCTCCACTTAGCAAAGAGATTCTCCATCAGGTAATTTGGACTTCCCAAGAGCAAAGACCTAAACATACCTAACAGGTATAACCATATGGAGCTGGCTTCCATCTGTAATGCCATGCGTCCATCAAAACAATCACTAGATATTCATATATCTAGTCTTACTATAAAAGCTTTTTGCTGAAAAACTTGTCTTTTGACCTCTTCTGTTAGAGGTAGACTTGCAAGCTAAGTCCCAGTAAGTGTTCTTAGTGTGAACACAGAAATAACGAGATTTAGTCATGCGTGTCTATTGATGTGTGCCACTGCCTTTGGAAACTTACAGGAATATAGCATGTGCTTAAGTCCCGTCTTGCAAGGGAAATGCTTTCTTGTGCTGCTCTTAAACTATGGTTTGGTTTGTTTTGTTTTCAAGGTGCTGGATTTGCAGGATGCTATTGTCAACATAACTGCTTCTTTTGACAATGAGACTGTAATGCTGAAAGACATTTGCCTGGCTCCTCTTGCTCCCTACAACAACAACTGCACTATACTGAGTGTACTCAACTACTTTCAGAACAGCCATTCTGTACTAGATCACACTACTGGGGATGAGTTCTTTGTCTATGCTGACTACCACACTCACTTCTTATACTGTGTTCGGTAAGCAGTACAACTACGTATTTTTCTAACTGTAGGCCAGCTAGGTCTTTGTCTTGCTGGCAAAACTAGCTAGTTCCCGCTGCCCCTTTGAACCTTTTCTTACCCCTTTTTAAACTCACGATACTACATGGAACTGCAGATTAGCGTAGGTTGCTTCTGTTTCTTTGTCTTAGTACTTCAGCAGGAAGCTGAAGTACAAGCTTAATCAGGTTTCAGGTTAAGCTTGGTTTGGTGCAGACACTGGCTCTGTTTTACCTTAACCATGTTTCAAACACTCTGAGAAGTAGAGTTATGATACAGAAGACAGTTTCTAAGCTTTCACTTCAGTTTATAGTTCAGTTGGGTAGAAGCCACTCCTTGTCTTGGAAGCCATAAGGAAGACGCCTTTAAAACTGTATTTAAATTCAGAGCAGACATAGGACAAGGGCAATATATCCCTAGCAGTCTTATTTCTCTCTTGATAGTCAGTTATAACACAACAGCTTTTTACTTTTTTGTCCTGTGGTGGTGTGCCTTAGTTGTCAAGCAGAAGCTAACAATTATTGCTGGTGATCTCTTTAGGGCCCCAGCATCACTGAATGACACAAGCTTGCTTCACGATCCCTGTTTAGGAACATTTGGTGGACCTGTATTTCCATGGCTGGTGTTGGGAGGATATGATGGTAGGTGGCAAAACAGTGTTGCAGTTTGTCTTGAAAGTACATACTTGCATGCTGCCTTTGGCACTAACGGTGCATTCTCATTCAGCACACGTTTAAATGCACTCTAGAGAAACTGGAGTTTTGTTAAACTTTCAGTAAGTAAGGATATTTTAAATAACTTTTCAGTAGATCAGTGCTGAGATTGGAGGCAGACAGGCAGACTGCTTGCATTTGGCACTTCCAGAGTAGTCTATTACTGGAACATACTTGTCTTGTTGACAAGTATGCGAGTGTTCAGTCTACTTTGAGCCTGCTAAAGGACCTTTGGTTTTGGAGACTAAAGATATGAAGTAGTTCAAGTTGGCGTGCTGGGATACGCATGTATTTTGCTTTTGAGTTACAATAAAGTTTTGTCACTAATCTGACAAAGCAGTTAAGAATAGATTAAGATGCTCATAAAGGAAACCTTTTCATAATTATTCTGAAGCCAGAATTTTGTTGGAGCAATTTATCCAATTAAACATAACTTGATAGATATATCTATCACAAATGTACTAAAAAAGCGTTTGAAGGCAAGCACTTGATTATCAACTGTAGATTTCTGTACTTGCTTTGAGTTAAACCTAAGTATGCAAGAGGCACCATGTTTAAGGAACTGCATCCTGTTATCTCAATAGATAGAAAGTCCTAAGCACTGGTCTTATAGTAGCCCCTTGTCTAACCATGCAACAACTTGAGTGGTTAAACATTGGAACAGGCTGCCCAGGGAAGTGGTTGAGTCACCATCCCTGGAAGTATTTAAAAGATGTGTAGATGCAGCACTTAGGGGCATGGTTTAGTGGGCATGGTGGTGTTGGGTTGACGGTTGGACTCGATGATCTTAGAGGTCTTTTCCAACCTTAATGATTCTATGATTCTAACTTAATGTTGGGGTGCCATGAACATGGTAAATAATGAATGATTACTTTTGAGTACAGTCTGGAGTGCTTATCAACTTCCATTCTTATTTCAGTAACGTCTATTCTTATTTCAGTAGTGTTTTTGAGGACTCATGTTGCTAAACAGATTACATTTAAGGGAGTTGTGGGGGTGGGATTGCTTTGGACAATACTAATTTTAACCTTAATTGTACCTGCGTGTACTGGAATGTAAGCTCCACTTCGTAATGCCTGACAATACTTTTTTCCCTACTCTGTAGATGATAACTATAATAATGCTACAGCTCTTGTTATTACTTTTCCTGTCAACAACTACTACAATGACTCAAGAAAGCTAATGAAAGCCTTGGCATGGGAAAAAGAGTAAGTAGGCTTTCTGTATTCTGAAATGCATACATTTCTTATCTACATGTAAAGGTAGCTCTATGAAAAACACCTGTACTGCACTCACAGTTTCTCAGTATAACTACAGGGATGTTTTGAGAAGCAGCAAAACCTGTTAAAGGCAGACTATACTGGTCATAAGACTTTCACTTTATTTGGAATACTTAATCTGCTTTGAGGAGATAGGTTCTAGTCTTGTTAGTGACCATCTAGTCCAGGAATACTTGCTGATAAGTAACTCTAGAAAGGATTTCATATATTTCACTTTGGCTAGAATTACACAGGTAGACTCTCCAATCTACTAGACTGTTACCACCAGTGGAAAGGTCCAGCATTATTCCATAATTCTTAAACTGTAACTTTTACAAAAGTCTTCCAGATGAGGATCTAAAGCTTTCATCCCCTTCACCATCTTGAAGAGCTGATGTTGGCTTACGCAGGCCAACTGCTCTGGCTAACAGTTTGGATAAAAGCTACTGTACTAGAAAGTCTGAGACTAAGTAGAAGTACAACTAGTGTCTACCTGTGTCACAAGCACCTCTCTCCAGTTAGGGGAACTGAAATAATGGCTAATAAATTGTTCAAGTACTGTAAGCAAGCTGCAGTCATATTTCATGTGTGTACTTTTAGGTCTAGCTTTGAGGAAAACTGCACTTGCACTTTGACATAGTTTATGCTTATGCAAGATATGTGGTTGTCCTCAACTCTGGAGAGAACGTGGAAGGTATTTCAGCATAGTGTATTTCTAGTGCTTGGAGTAGAGTTCTAGGGATGTGTAGTCAGCACCCCTCTTTTAAAAATGAATGCCCCTCAAAGTACTGTCTCTGGCCACAGTGCACTTTTGTACCTCACAGATGATTTAAATTTGCCTTCAGCTGACTTCCAAGTGTTTCTAATACAAGATGTTTTATCCTTTAAAGTGTGACTGACTCTTTTTTTTCCTTTTAGGTTTATTAACTTTTTGAAGAACTATGATAATCCAAACTTAACTATATCATTTTCTGCGGAACGGAGCATTGAAGATGAAATCAATCGTGAAAGCAAGAGTGATATTGGCACTGTGTTGATAAGCTATACTGTAATGTTTGTGTACATCTCCATAGCTTTGGGACATATCCAGAGCTGTAGAAGACTGCTGGTATGTGTATAGTTCTCATTGCTGTAAACACTGAAGCTACAGCTTGCTTACTAGTTTTTCTTAACTTTAAGTGACTGAAATATTTTTGCAGACGGCTCATATTCAGTCTTGTCTTAAAGTGTTGAGTCCTCCCTGGGCAGGAGCTAGGGGGAGCTTGTCCTTGTCATACTTGACAATTCATGTACTTTATAGCCTCAACTAAGTCTATTTTCACTTGAGATGTGCAGTTAACTTAAGCTTTTAAGGCTTGTAGCTTCAAGGTTTGTTGTTGGTTTTTTTTTAAATATCTGGATCTTCAAAAGATGCAGAAAAGCAAGCTTTTTACTAACTACACTAAATGTAAGAATATGGATTTTACCTTTGCTATAATCTGTTCTGTGTGATGATGGTTGGCTGACAGTCATTACAACTCTTCTAGGTGGATTCAAAGATCTCCCTGGGCATTGCAGGCATCCTGATTGTACTGAGCTCGGTGGCATGTTCTGTAGGCATTTTCAGCTACTTTGGAATCCCACTGACACTGATTGTGATAGAAGTAATTCCCTTCTTGGTGCTGGCTATTGGGGTGGACAACATTTTCATTATAGTCCAGACACTTCAGGTGTGTATTCTTTCATACAGACTCTTCTAAATGTGCCTGTTATCTTTTGAAGGCAGTTAACTTGGAGCAGAAAGTCTTCTGCATTCTAGTGCTCAGCCCAGTCTGAGCAGCTCTGGACTCTCACAGGATATCTAGTGGTCTTGAAGAGAGCCAAGATTATATGTACATTCCCCCCCCCAAAAAAAAAAATTACATAATCTGCTTTTTCTTGCTGCTGGTTGATATCAAGCTCATTTAACATAGTTTCTGGTCCACATACTAATGATGTACAAATGAATAATATTTTTAACATCCTTCTCTGGTAGTTGTAGAACTTGCCTACTATTTTGATCACTTGTATTTTTAGTGTATTGTGAGCAGTAATCATGGACTAAACTATGTGCTTCAGACCAGGGACTTCTGACACTAGTCTTAGTGGGTAATCGGCTTTCTAATTTGACAGGCTCAATAACTCACTGAAACTGGCACCGCCTCTGGCACCCCCCCCGCCTCTGGCAAGTGTGTGTTTTTGACTGAAGTACTGAACTTACTATTGTATTTTAAGTTAAGTTTGAAGCAAGGCACCAGGGGATGTTCATGCTGCTTTTGTATTAGGGAATTTCTGCTTTTTTTTTAATCTAACTCATGTTAAAGCAGTGAAAATTATAAGATAGGTTTGGATGTGTGAAAGTTGTTGGGTTGTTTTTTTTTTTAAGCCATATGAAAGCACTTTCTAAAGTGCATGATTCCTAATTATAACAAGTAATTGCCTTGTGACAGAGAGATGAGCGCCTTCAGGGTGAAACTCTGGATAAACAGATTGGCAGAGTCTTGGGAGATGTGGCACCAAGTATGTTTCTCTCATCTTTTTCGGAGACTGTGGCATTCTTTCTTGGTAAGACTTTTTTAATATTTGAAGATAAGGGCCTTATCATACCTGCATGATGCAAGAATAGATGCAAAACTAAAATATAAAAACAAAGCAAGAATTTGTAAAGGAAGTTTAGCTTAGTTGTTCATTGCTATAATCAAGTTTAACTTGACCTCTGCTGAGGATAGGCATTGTAGAACTTCAAGAGACTGGTACAGTTAAAAAGATGTAATTCTGAATCTGTCAAGCCCTTTGGCTTGAAACGCCGGAGCTTTTTACTGATTTGTAGTGACTGACAAGTCTAAATTTGACCTTAGCAATATATCAAATATCAGGGTGTACTAGCTCCTACATTGCATTCAGTCATCTTGCCACTGCTTGGAAAAATGCCCCTATGACAGATTATGTTTAAGGTTCACTCTTACGGTATGTGTTAGAGGCGTATCTTACGTTGTTACCCTTCAAGTATAAATTGGCCTCCTTTCATAATTAACTTGTTTACTTGGAGTGTGGTTTGCCGTTGGTTCAACTTGCATTGAGTGGCTTAATATTGAAGCAAGATACTGCTTGACAGCACTCCTTAGCTACCCTCTTATGCAGCCTGCACAAGACTAGTAACTTTGGAATTGAGAAATGTCTTAAAGCTAGTTACTACTTTGCACAGCCTGAATGCTGTCAAACAGGTCAAAGACAGCAATTGTAGCCAGGCTCATATCAGCTGTTTTCTTTACTCTGAAGAGAAAGGCTCTTTGTCCTGCTAACACTTAAATTGGATATCTGTCTAGAAAATGCTCGTGCATTTCTAAGAGAAGGGAACCTGCTTGTTTAACAAACTGGGTCACTTCCTTCAGGGACACTGTCTACGATGCCAGCGGTTCGCACGTTCTCCCTTTTTGCTGGAATGGCTGTGCTCATAGACTTTATTCTTCAAGTCACTTGCTTTGTAAGTCTCCTGGGCTTGGATATTAAGCGTCAAGAGGTGAGTATAAATGCACCTGTAACTGCAGTGTAATACAGATGGCATCTTCTGCAGAACTGTACTAAATCTGGCATTTAATCAATTTTCAGAGGAACAGACTGGATATTCTGTGTTGCATCAAAAGCAATGAAGAAATGAGCAGAGTCCAACGTTCTGAGAGCATCTTATTTCTGTTCTTCAAAAACCTGTATTCTCCATATCTGCTTAAGGATTGGATGAGACCAATAGTAGTATGTATACTCTGTTTACAGTAAGCATTCATCTAAACTTGAGCAAAAGTGTAGTGAGCCTGAAGGTCTCATACTGAAGAAAAATCTTCAACACAATGAAACAAACAAAGCTTCTAGGATTTTTGCTTTCAGCATTAGTATTGGAATAAGTTTTTGTAATTGCGAGAGTATTTCTAGTAAATAAGGGGCTTGACCTTGGATTGTCCAAGGCCCAGATTTAAGAGTTGCATTACTGACAATCAAATCACTTTAGGCATATGTCAAAAATCAGCACATATTGGCTCCTACACTACATTAATCTAGAGTGGTGTTGCTGAATCTGTGATTCAGTTTGAGGTTACTGTGCTTATTTACAGAAGGTGTTTGGCATGTCTTTCACTGCTGCCTTCTAAGTATAAATTTTCCCTTATGGCTCCAAAGGGAACTCTCGAGTAGCTAGGTTTTACTGCCACTGTTGTACTAAGCCTGGGTAGCATACTTAAACTAGAGCCCCTTTGCATGGTTGCTATTAACTTAGTAAATTACTTCTATGGCTTGTTGTTTCTGTACAGTTCTCACTTCCATGAACTTGCTTTTTTGCAGATAGCAGTGTTTGTGGGTGTTCTGTCATTCAGTACAGCAGTTATGCACAATGTAGAGATTGGACTGGATCAGTCTCTCTCAATGCCAGATGTAAGTCTTAAGACCATGTCGCTCTTCAGCAATTTGTGGCTGAATTGAAACTTTGATACCTTGTGCTACCTCAACATTATGTAATAGTAAGTCAAAACTTTCCCTTTAAGGACTCCTATGTAATGGATTACTTCAACCAGCTCAGCAAGTACCTGCATGCAGGTCCTCCTGTCTACTTCGTCTTAGAAGAAGGGCACAACTACACCTCTTTGGAAGGGCAGAACATGGTGTGTGGTGGAATGGGATGTAATAATGATTCACTTGTCCAGCAAGTCTTCAATGCTGCGGAAATTGGTAGCTAGTAAGTCTTTCATGCTTTTCTCTGCATAGTCACATGGAAGAGATGTAGCTGACCAGTGTGTCCTTTTAACTTAGTTCAGGCTCAGCTGTTGATTGTACAACTGACACTCTATTGTACTTGCTTTATACTGTGATTTTGGGGAGGGGGGGAGGTAAGAAGCTGTGGCAATCTCCTAAAATGAGGATAAAACATCTCTGGACTTGTGGGATACATTGATGTACTCGGGTTTGGAAAAGGGGCTTGATCCTTCAAGGAATCTGGGAATGGTAGGAAGAAAAAAATCAAGAAACCCTCTCAGTATGGTTAAGCTCTCCTAGAAAATGACTTGCATGCTCAGCTTCTAAACTTGGTGGATAAACTAGCCTATCAAGGCTAAGCAGGAATTGTATCTGGAGTTCAGTAGCTGACAACTGAAGAAAGTCTCTTCCTGATTCCTTCCGCTGTAGTTCAATGGTTTTACTTCAGCCTAACTGAAGGAGGAGCCTCGCTTGAAAACAGAGGCAACAATATCTGGAATAGGATGGGGCACAGAGTGGACAGAGGAATGGAAAGCTGAGCTTGGCAGTGGAACTTGAATACAGGGAAGAAGCTCCTGCTGTTTGCTAGCTGCAGTGTTATGAGCAAGACTGGCTCTTGGATGGGTTACTGGAGCAGGGGACTACATGGATAGCTAAGTAGCTTGGACTAGAATGAGTTGACATGGTGTAAGTCGGCAGTGGAGAGATCAAGGGGTGTGTTCTGGAATGAAACATAAAATTACTGATGATGGATATGTTACGTTATTTTATTAGCACGAGGATAGGCTATGCCCCATCATCCTGGATTGATGACTACTTTGACTGGGTGAAGCCACAGTCATCCTGTTGCAGAGTCTACAATACCACTGGACAGTTTTGCAATGCTTCAGGTATTAGCATCCATCTTGTTGCTAGAGGATTAGCTTGGTTTATAAGTTTCACAGTGAAAACATTTTATCATGGTATGAGTCAGGTGTGAATAGCTTTTCTTACTGTGAGCAGGCACCTCTTGAGTTGCCCTCTGATTTGTTTGAACTGCTCTTTGAGTGAACTTAAACATTCTACTGGAATGCTGCAGGTTGAGGACAGCCTACCTAGACAGCCAATGTAATGATTATTCAGAAAACAACTTGTTATAAAAATTTTGATCCTTCTGCTGGTTTCATTAGAGCACACAAACTTAGCGCTCTGTTTTTGTTCAGATCCTTCAGTTTGGTATAATTCTCATCAGGTCTAATGTAGATAGTGCACAAATAACTGAGTTCTCTGGTAGCCCTCGCCTTAGTAGTAATAAGTAAAAATAAAGGCCTACAAATTTTATACAGAATTTCAGGACTGATCAGTTATTTCATCAGTGAAAATGCTTTTTGTGGAATTGTACCCTGTAGTATTGCAAGTCAGAAGTTACTAGTGTTATGACAAAGAATACTTGATCCTGTAGCTGACCTTCTTCCTCTGTTTCTTCAGTCACCGATCCATCCTGCATTCGTTGTCGACCACTGACTCAAGAAGGGAAGCAGAGACCACAGGGCAAAGACTTCATGACGTTTTTGCCAATGTTTCTATTGGACAACCCTAATCCTAAATGTGGCAAAGGGTAAGAGCCATATTCTGTATTTCTTGCTTAGACCACTATGTCAAAGATACTTGCTCTGGAAGTGTGACTTTATGTCTGCAAAGTTGGATATCCAATGTCCTTCTAAAAGGCATACAAACACTGACATCTCACCTGTTCTATATTTTCTGAGACAAAACTGGGAAAACAAATGTGTCATCAACTAAATGGAACAAAGAGAAATCTGTACAAAGAGAAACAACTTCTATAGTCAGTCTATTCTAGTATATCCTGTGCAATCTTGAAATGTATTGTGCTCTGAAGCTTTTATCAGATTTGGAAACTGTCAGAAACAAGATTATAAGTTACAAAAGCTAATAAATTTGAATGGTGCTCACTGACATTGACATCTAAAATGTTACTATGTTTATATAGAGGACATGCTGCATATAACTCTGCTGTCAACTTTATAAACAACAAATCTGATGTCGGAGCTACTTATTTTATGACTTACCATACTGTACTGAAAACATCATCTGATTTTATTGATGCTATGAAGAAAGCTCGGGTTATAGCAGATAACATTACTGAAACCATGGGCATCAAAGAGAAGAACTACCGGGTGTTTCCTTACAGGTATGCTTAGATCTTTCTTGCCTTAGTGACAAATATTCAGCTTGAGGAACTGAGAAGAGGTACTGGTTAACAACATCTTAGAGACTTGAGTCTTGAGTTTTGTCTAACAGGAGGTAATATAGAGACTATGGAATGTCTAGTAAAATCACAAAAATACAACTTGCATCCATAGCACTAACTTCTCTTTACTGTGGTTGATAACTAACTTAAATCAAGAAACCTGTCCTTCACCACAAATGTAGCTCTGGCTTCAGCTTGGGCACTTCCTAGCTTTCATAGTAGGGTTTTATAGTTCTAACTTAAGTAGTGACCTGAGTCATTGCAAGCTGTGATGTGAATGTATGGACTTCAAACTTAAATAATTTAAACTTAAAGCAAAGGCAGCAGTGATGTCGAGTACTGCTTGTCTAATGCTTGCATGATTAACATACTAAAGACTCTGTATAAGAGTACCACAATGAAATTGAGTTGGAATTGATATCTGTACAGCTGAAATACAAATCTCTTTGCTTCAAAGAATCCTATCCATCCTTATGGTGTCACTGCATAATGCATTGGTTCAGACCCTCTGCAGTAGTTCCTGCAGATACCACAATCAGTCTGAGGAACTACCTTCTGGCAACTACTGTAGCTGCTTATACTGAAGTGTGGGAATTACCCTGACTTCCAGATACAACCTTTTATTTGAGTGTTAGCGAAAAGTTGTCATGTAACAGCCAGTGTTCTGTAGGAGTCATTCCACTGAGGCTAGGAAGCCAGTTCCCGCTGGTGACTTCTATAAGGAGGGAACTGCTTTATCCTTAGCAAGAAGCTAATCTAATATTAGCATATAACAAGAAAGACGGTTAACTACGTCTGTTATTTCCACAGTGTGTTTTATGTCTTCTATGAACAATACTTGACAATTGTGCATGATGCCATCTTTAACCTCTGCATCTCCTTGGGATCAATATTTTTGGTGACAACTCTGCTGCTTGGTTTTGAAGTATGGGCTGCTGTCGTAGTTTCAATAACTATTGCTATGATAATCATCAACATGTTTGGAGTGATGTGGCTCTGGGGCATCAGTTTGAATGCAGTTTCATTAGTAAATCTTGTCATGGTAAGTTAACAAGACATCCCTCTGCTTCTGTTTCCAAGTCTTGAACAGTTCTGTGTGTCTTATGTATATATTCGTGATGCCGAGTAGTATTTTCTACTGAACTTTGACAGGCATTTGAACAGTAGTGGAACTATCTTAATACACCTAGATGGTGTGTAGAAAACAGGTTTATTCTGACAACTAGTCCTAGTACTGGTAAGATACAGCAATTGAACTGTAAGCTATACTGCATCTGGTGGTGGTCTCTTCTGTTCTGCAGCAACAGTTGTATTGCTACTATGTAGGCTAGGTGCTATTGCACATCAACAGAGGTTGTTCATGCCTGAAGTAAGGATACATAGGTTAGTGTTAAGGCTTCTGTTGTATTTATGTTCTACAGAGTAGATCTGTGACGTGATAGCACAGGTATTGTTCCTGAATAAATGGATGAAACCACTTGGGCCTTGATGAAACACTCCAGAACTTAGTAACTAATTGCTGAGTGCTGGAGCTCTGGCTTACCTTGCTCTCTAGAGATTTATTGCAGATCTGAGAAAGTTATGAGAGTAAACTGTTGCCTGATGTTACAACTAGATGTATGTTCATGCAAGTCTACCTGCTAGATAAGCCTAAGATTTGCCAGCTGTTCAATCAATGTTGTCAATGACTACTTAAACAGCTTGTTTTTAAGATTAAAGTGTTAAACTCACCTGAATTTTTATGGTATCAAATTGGCATGTATACTCAGTGTTACTCTAAAGCAATGTTACTGCAGCTAATATCTGTAAACCGACTTTAGTGTTCGGTGTTCACTGCATGCACCGTATTGAAGCCAGCTTTCTTAAACATCAAGAAACTTTTGTCCTCCAGAACAATCTCATGTTCTGATTCCTGTTTAATCAGATGAATTGTCCATTAGTAATGACTGGTGGTAAAATGCCATACAGTACCTGTAACAGCCTCTAGTAACCAAGTAATGCTGAGCTTGTAACTTCCAATGACATTTTAACCCTGGGAACTGAACACAGCTGCTAGAACCTCTCTTAGCCTGTCTAGAGTTCAGAGTAGAGACCTTGCCATCAAAGCGTTCATCTAAATGGTGTTTTCATGTATGTTTCTTTTCACTCTCTAGAGTTGTGGTATTGCTGTGGAATTCTGTAGTCACGTGACAAGAGCGTTCACTGTTAGTACTAAGGGCAGTAGAGTAGAGCGTGCAGAAGAAGCTCTGTCTCACATGGGCAGTTCAGTAAGTATCTACTGTATGGGGGGGAAAATGAGTAGCCAAGTTACAACTTTACAGACTATGCCAATATCCTTAAGCTGTAAGGATGGCCTTGCCTGTTCTTTTTGGAATGCTTGATTAAAACTCTTAGAGGTCAACATAGGCTTCTACTAATAATAGGGGTGATCAAGACTCAATTTTTAGTCCGATGTTAATATTAATAGTAGAGAACAGAGCTAAAAGCCTTAGCTGAACTAGTAGTTTGGATTAAACTTGAATTGTCCCATTAAAGTTTGAGTGCTTCTCTGTTCCAAATACTCAGAGGTGACTAGGAAAGGTTGTTCTGAATATGGGATGCAATTGAAGCTTTGGGAATGCAAGCAGAGCTCAGTATTTAGGCAGTACTGTCATGTCACCTAGACTAAGATAAGCAACCTGGATGGGGTTGGAATAGACTGTTCTAGTGATATGTGTACTGGACCTGGGTAAGGAACTTCACTGGAATGTGAGTTACTTCAGTAATGGCTTTCATCTGTATCTGCCTGAAGTAAAAAATTAAAGTAAAACTAGATGGCTGTACAGATTGGAGTGGATTTTTAATCATACTGAGCCTGGCCTGTGGTGTCAGGTTCTAGTGGAACCAAGAAGTCGAACTCTTCTCCCGAGTAGGTCTTGGATTTGGTTCTAAGGACTAACAGGTAAGGAGGTTTACTGCCTGTAGGAGCCTCAAATTACGTAAGAATTTTAGCAAATGTTAAATACTGAAAGCAAATGGATTACATAAAGCCCTACTTAACACTTGAACACTTTTTTTTATTGACAGGTTTTCAGTGGTATCACACTGACCAAATTTGGAGGAATTGTAGTACTGGCTTTTTCCAAATCTCAAATCTTCAAGATATTCTACTTCAGGATGTATCTAGCTATGGTTCTGCTGGGAGCAACACATGGACTAATATTTCTTCCAGTTCTGCTTAGTTACATAGGTGAGATGTGACAGTCTGCTCTAAAATGCACTTCAAACAAAAACAGCTAGCTACCTGTGGACACTTTCTCTCCATTGAGTAGGAAGGATTGCAAGGATAAAAAGCAGTACTTGAATGTGCCTCTCTGTCATTCGAGTAGCTGGTCTGTTGGAAAGCAAGGGTTGACTGGTGACAGTGCAAGCTCACTGTTACAGGCATGCTGAACTGAAGCAACCACAGCCTGCCCCGTGTGGCTGCACTGTGCTGTTCTTCGTGGAGGGCTGCCTAGGCCCGTGTGGCCCAACAGACAACAGCATGATTAATGTCTCTAAACCTGGGGATAGGGTGGTGGGAGGAAGCAACAAACCTGCTGTGGGAGAGTGTTCCTGCATTTGCAGAAGTGATCTTGCTTTGCAGTAAGGACGGTCCAAACACTGTCCTCTTGAATTTGGAAATTCATGCCTATGGTATAGTTCTTAAAAGCAGACTTCAACTGAGCCTTACTTAAGGGGGTTTAGGCTGATGGGGATTCACCTGCTGCCCTGGCTGCTGCTGATAGCTATTAACAGCTGAGCAGAAGCATGTTTCTGAAGTCTCATCAATGTTAAGCTGGGCCTAGACAACTAAGATCATGCATGCTTCTTGATGACTGACTGATCTGCTGTAGTGTTGAGACTTTGTAATAACTCTTCTCTCTCACTCAGGCCCATCAGTAAATAAAGCTAAAACTCGCGCTACACAAGAGCGGACCAGAGGTACGGAACGGGAGAGACTCCTCTACTTCTAGTTTTTAACAGTGTTCAGTGGACTCCATGAACTGTGGCTTAGGCCCAACTCTTAAGAACGAAGCGCAGCAATGTTCTATGACTATCACACTGTAACCACCACTGACTTGACTCCTGCACAGATTCAACTAGAAGAGATCAGCTGCACCTTTGAACATAGCTTTAAACTCAGGAAATGCTACGTGTGGCTCATGTAACAGTATTACTAAAACTAGATGTGTTAACAAGATTACTAAAACACTTCTGTTTTCAAGAGGTTGCATCCTTTTCTTCTAGAAACCTAAATCAGCTGTATTGTGAGTTGAATAGCTTTCTTCATGAAATTGAGGTGACATGTGTATGAGAATGGACTGCTAAACCACTGACACTAATTTTAAATGCAGGTCAATGCAATTTTTGTCTCTATTTTTAGGGGGAAGCCATCACAAGTTGTAATATTTTTAGTACTATTTGCCAAAATGTCTTGTATATACTTTATTATAAAATAGCAATTTTGTAGTTCAAAAATCTACTTAAATGCAATAAATTAAGTTTATACATTTCAGTGGAAGAGTCTTTCAGAATGTTGTGGGCTTCATGAGAGCTTGTTCTCCAAAAACTTGTTTGAAGAAGGTGACGTGTTCTGCACAGTGCTCACCTAAGGGGAAGCAAAATATAAGTTAACGTTGACTTTAAAACTCAGAAACTGAGAAGCAAGATTGTGTAGCTTCACTTATCTCAATTTATAAGTACTAATTCTTATCTTTAATGCCTTTGAGTAAAGGAGTTTAACAATTTTAAAGCGGTAGAATACTGGGGTATCTCCAGTCCTGTGACAAGTATTCTTGTGGTGAAGCAGATGTCTGATCTAGTTCCTGTATCTAACCACCAGATTCATATCCATGGGAGTTCTTTACTGCCAAGATACAAGATCCTGGAGTGGGATTCTGTGCCTATAGACTACCTGGTGATTAAGAACATGTTGCCAGTGCAGGCAGTTTAGCTTGGTTTTTAAAGTGAGAGGAACTGTAGTATAAAACAGGCCTTGAATTTTTGTAATCTGTGGAAACAGACAACTGAACTCAAAGGTTTCTTGACCCAGTTCCTGGCTTCAGGAGAAAGCACTAATGGGAGATAATGGCTTTGCTAAACTAAGCAGTGCAAGCAACTGCAAGCCAAACAGGTTAGCTTAATCTGCAAGTTCCAGTTTGGCTCAGTTTCTTTACTCCTCGGTGCAGCATACAAAGGGGTAAGACAAGTTAACTTTGGAACTATGCTTAAAAGTAAGTCTAAAATACAGGCTAAAATGCACCAAGAGTTTTATCTTATAATAGAGACTCAGCTGGAGTGGAAGTGCAACAAGTCTTTAGTTCTGTTTGCACAACTGAGTATCTTGGTCTAACTGCTTATTGCTTACCTGGTGTGAAACTAGGGTTTCCTCGCAACCGCTGATTTCTTTGTTCAAAGAATCTGAATATAGTATAGAAAAGCATGTCATCTTCTGCTTGTTTTGCTGCATCAAGGAATTTGCGGGCTGAAATGCTGTCGTGTCCTCCAATACCCCTGATGAATCTCAAGGCAGCCAAAACTTGGTGTTTGGACAACAGAACTTCCACTATTTCATCATTTGCTGTGGAAAGTCTCTGTGAAGTCAATCACAGCTGTAAGACTATGCTTCTAACAAATGCTTGAGATGCTAGCTAGTCACTTCAAGCTTGGTCAGGTAAGCTGTTTGACAAGTCTAACCCATACGTGACATGGAGTTACTATAGTCTGAAATGCTTACTTTTAACATGTCCAGAGAGAGCTGATGTGCGGGAGGGTAAATGCTTTCCAGGGACAGTAATAGACAAGCCTAGGGCAAAAGTAGAAATAACCTTAGAATTCTGAGGACTTCCCACCTCCACTGCTAGCTTATTGAAGCAACTTGTCTTACATACCAAAGGCTTGGAGTCACTGAGCACATGGTACTGCAGAAACTGATGGAGCATGTAGAACAAGTTGTGTTGAACAAGGGTTTTGATGACCAGCTCGTACAAGTAGTGCTGTGAATGCAGGAATAAGACCATCAAAGGTATGTCTCAATACCAGGTTTTACAATCTAGAAGGTAGTATTGTATAGGACCTAGACACATGACCAAGACTGGTCTGAAACTATGTA
Organism: Aptenodytes forsteri; assembly: GCF_000699145.1. Taxonomy (NCBI): domain Eukaryota; kingdom Metazoa; phylum Chordata; class Aves; order Sphenisciformes; family Spheniscidae; genus Aptenodytes; species Aptenodytes forsteri. The sequence goes on from NW_008796043.1 coordinate 6,217,531, forward strand.
ATTTCATGGAGTGAGGTGATATACTTGGCATGTAAATACTTTACCTGAACTGCAATCTGGAACTGGTTAAGAGACCGAATGTATTCCATCAAGACTGCTATAGTGAACTTATGAGGTGCTTCCTGGACAAGAAAAAAATGTTAGGTGGAACTTGTATGCTTCCCCTGTTAATGACAACCCTGTAAGAATGGACATCAAAATACCCTGATCCTGACAATAAAGCCTTCTACAGGCTATTTCAAGCAGTCAACTTAAGTTTGCTGCTCTGAGTCTGCTGCCAAACTAGCACTTAAAATTAACTTACCTTCTTCTCTGTAAATACAGATAAAACGTGTGTGTACATGTCAGACTGGTCAATAACTGCTTGAGTGCGGACCGGACGTTTCGGGAGTGGATTACTTCTACTCAGGCCTGCTTCTACCACCTACAAGAAGAAAGCTTTTTTAAAAGAAAACTGTAGTGTTGTAGTACAGTTTTAGTCAGTCCCATCTGTACAGAGACTGTCTTCCACTGGAAACATAACTAGAAACATGTTTTGTTACTGAGCAAACTCACATCTGTGGCCATGTTATACTGGATGCATTCTGTTCAGTATGGGCTTTCGTATTGAATTTAAAACTGCTCTTAAGCTGTAGAAATGTAGCTGTTATATGCCTCAAAGCCAGGAGATGAATCAAACTTACTATGTTGACACAGGCCCTCAGCTTTAGAAGGATTTTTAGTATGTGGCTGTACTATGTGAGTTAGTGCTTGAACTTTAGTATTTTAACAGAAGTAATTCCAAGATGCATCAGGGCTGCATATGTTGTGCAGTGGTATAGTGTACCATGAAATCAGTGGTTTGGAAGCTATTTTGGTAGTTACGGATTCCAAGTTGCTTTCTGAGCTTATACCCTCTTTCTGCTTTCAAGCACTGGGGTACGTTACTTGTCATGCTGCAGATGAGCTATGCGGCATCTGCCACAACAGAGTGCTAAGTGGGGGTCTTAGTGCACCTTGCACAGTAGATCAGCTACTGTGAGCCTGAGGCAGCCAGGACCTTGAGGTAGGCCTGAATTTCCTAAGTAGCATGCCTTCACCATGATGCAACCTGAAGTGCAAATAGCATCATCCTATCTTTGTAAGCTGCTGTAGCTAACATGGTTTACCATAGTATAGCTTTGCTCAGCTTCCAAGTACTTCTTATATTCATGATTCAGTTTGTCAAAAACAGTTGCAATCACAGACAGTGATCCCCTTTCTGGCTCACTGAGCACTGAAAAGATAAAAAGAAAAAAGAACTATGAGGAGAAATAACCAGGGGCTTTAATGTTGCCTTTTTAAAAAGGTGATCTCTACTCTAAACTTGATTCTAAACTTTAAAGAAACACTTTCAGTCATGTCAGATGTATTTTAACTAAAAGGGGGGGGCAGGGGGAGAGTTGAATTCTTTCATGCTGTTAAATAATTCCTTTAGAATGGTGACTGAGGGTAGTCTAGGCAAATGACATCTTACAGGACCAAGCTAGCTTCAGAGGTGATCTCAAACCTAAGAACAGCACAGCTAACTTGTGTGAGTATTTACAAATTGTACTTTCAAGAGACAAACAAAGCATGTGAACTTACTTTGAGAGCATACAGATAGGATAACCATTTTGCATTCTTTCCTTTGGAGAAGGAAATCCATTAGTCTTCCTTTATCTAGCAAGAGGTTAACTACAGGTTCAAGTTTCACTTGAAGACTCCAGAGGTAACCTTGATTTGAAGGAGTAAAACAAAAAGTGAATTTCCTTATATAGTATAGCCTAGACATCCAACTTTTCTGCCTTTAAATGAGAACACATCTAGATTATGATTTATTTGCCTTCCTAAGTCTATGTTTTAGAGCACCATTACCCCTGAAAAGCTGTAGGAAAGATATGGTCATCCTCAGTTAATTACTACCAAGAGTAGTCATCTTATTAGGTACATCTGCTTAGTCACTTTGTTTTAAGCTGCTTTGTGCACTGAAGGTATAAACTAGCCACCCTTTGACTCCACTGTACTCAGTGTCAAACAGCTCACCACTTACCTTCGCTTGCACTGATGATAATATCAGGTTGAAAGACAATCCAAGAAGAAGAATCTAAATGTTAATGTTCTAACATCCATATTAACAGTGATTCTAAACTGTTGCTACTAAATTCATGTTACTGTACTGAAGCAGATCCCATTAATATACTTTCATTTACTGTCACCTTTTCTTGTAAGGTCTTGAACCATATTCTTGGAATTATATCTTCAATTTCATGGTGTACCTATTCAGTAATTTCATACATGCATCTCAAATGACCAAGAAATGTGGTATTGTATTATACTAGATTTCCATATTTACAACTCTATGAAAGCATTACAGTCTCTTATGAAGCATATTATTTTGTCTTGAAGTAAATATGCATAATCGTCTAAAGCTGGACTTAATGGGTCAAGGTAACAAATCCTAGCTTCTTCCATGCTTGATACACAGAATTGAGGCTTCAGTAAGACTCTTGCACTTTTAAAGTATTTAAAGGATACAAAGTTTACATGGAACAGGAGACTGACTTGTCACAGAGGCTGGACCTGCAGAAAAATTAACATCAGGTGAAGAACAGTAGTACTCTGGCAACTCTCCTACACTAACAAAATACAAACTACAACCTTGCACTGAAAAGGCAAGTATGGATTGTAACATGTCTAGCAGTCCTGCAGCACGCAGGCAAAAAAGATACACCCATTTGTGTAGCCAGATCATCTACAAGGAAAAACTGACACTGTGAGAAGGCAAACAAGTTCTTTGAAACATGATTGTCTTGTTTTTCAGCCAAGCGAAATCATGCATGCAGAAGTATTTTATCTCTAGTACTATAATTCTAAATACACAGACTCCTTTTGCTGTATTTATATGTAATCACTTTAGTTTCTTAAAAAGCAAGACTGGTTTGTACTTTCTGCTCCTAACCTTTGTTTAATACAAACCTCTACCTGCAGATTTATCAGTTATACTTGCTATTAGTGACTTCAACATTCAGATGTTAAAGAGCTTTTCAGGTGCGATCATTCCTGTAGAAGCATCTTTCTCTTCTATAAAGAGAACCACACTGCTTTGCCATATGTTAGTGGAACTATGCTCAGACTTTTCTAGTTACTTCCAGCTTGAGGGTAATTATCTGCTATGCTTCTAGGACAGAAGAACAGAAAGATAATCCAAGAGGAAGAATCTAACTGTTGAAGTCCTAACATTGATCTTAGCATTGCTTCTAAACTTGATTCTAAGCTTGGGTTGTCTTTCAGCCTCTCTATGTGACTTAGGAAGTTAAATAGTCATGACTTAAGCCAGAAAAGCATGAAGTGCTTTTGAGTATACACACAAGCTTTTATAGCTGTGGCCAAAAAAACCCAAAACAAACCAGCTTTGAAGTGTAAAAGCAAAGTACTATAGGAAGTATGCACCTTAAACAACTCTTACTTTTCTGTAGTAGGCACAAGTTTGGAACGCAAATTCATGATCAATTCCTTCTTACCTGCTTTCCTCCCTCACCCTCTCCTAAATATGTATAATAGACATGTTAGGATGCTGGTTACTAAAAACTGAAGCACCCTTGTATGCCAGCTGTTACATTTAGATAATCTTGATAACAGTGTTAGGATATTTGTTATATAGTAGTTCTACCTGCTACAGGTATTTGATAGGGTTGTATTGATCGAGGCGGAAGTACAAATTGATGAATGGTGGTAGACCCATCAAATTCTCCTTTTAGTTTGATGTCAAATATAACTGAAGTCTGCAATTGAGAAGAGAAAATTAGTATTCACAAATGTGAGTTACCACCCATTTACATGTATTCAGGCTGTTTTTCACATTTCCATCTTGTGTTCTCCATTAGAATCACAGAATGGTTTGGGTTGGAAGGGATGTGCCGGGGGCAGGGACATCTTTCACTAGATCAGGCTGCTCAAAACCCCATCCAGCCTGACTTTTTGAACACATCTAGTGATGGGGCAATCCACAACTTCCCTGGGCAACCTGTTCCAGTGTCTCACCGCCCCTTCTGCAAAACATTTATTTCTTATATCCAGTCTAAATCTACCCTCCTTCAGTTTAAAACTGTTGCCCCTTACACAGGGGCAACAGGGCCTACAGGCCCTGGTAAAAAGTGTCTCTGTCTTACACACCCCCTTATAGGAGATTCATGTCAAATTCACTGCTTAGTTATGGATGCTAGAAACTGTGAGGAAAATTCTGCATCTTCCTATGATTCTCCTCATACTGCTACCATTCAGTCTTGTTCAGCTCAGGTCACTAATGCTTTTACCTAGTATGGACGACATTCTTAGCCTTCCACAGTAGAAAATAGCTTCACTTTCAGTGCTAATGAAACATGACTTCAATTATTGGTATCTACCCTATTCAGTCCGATTTTGTTTTCTGTGTTTATATAGTCATGTTTATAGCTTAACCAAAATGCTGGAGAATAAGTGCTCTGGGTTAAATGCTAATGTGTAGAATTAACACGAATTATAACTGAAACATCAACTAATCATGCTAATGAGATAGTGTGCCCCAGTTCTTGAAGCTGCCCAAGAGAAGAGAATACAAGAAGCCAAAGCCTTTCCACAAGTTAAGAGCAAGTACCACTTTAGCTTTACCACTGAGCAAGCCTTGCTACTGAGCCTACAGACAAGCGAGTTTTACCTATGCTACCATATGCATAAGATCATTTGTATTCATAGAAGTTTTTGCAGATCTGGGCCTTCAAACTAAAGGAGCATAAGTTTGTGTCATAGAAACATATAATTCAAATGTGTGCAATATGAGAAGTTCCCAGGATTAATAATTTAGTATCCAATTTAACTCTACCTCTTTGTATAATACCTGTCCTGGTCTTGGCTGGGATAGAGTTAATTTTCTTCCAAGTAGGTGGTACAGTGCTGTGCTTTGGATTTAGGATGAGAATAATGTTGATAGCAACAACTAAAACATTGGTGTGTTAAGTAGTGCTTACACTAGTCAAGGACTTTTCAGCTTCTCGTGCCCTGCCAGCGAGAAGCTGGGAGGGGGCACAGCCAGGACAGCTGACCCAAACTGACCAAAGGGGTATTCCATACCAT
>NW_008796043.1:6222782-6232421 GCF_000699145.1 Aptenodytes forsteri
CCCCCCCCCCCCCGGGGGGGGGGGGTAGGAGTGAGTGAACAGCTGCATGGTGTTAGCTGCCTGCGAGTTAAACCACAACAATGCCTTAAAAGCCTACGCAGTGCAGCAGCAGAGTATCATAGGAAACTAACAAGAAGAAAAAAAGTGTATGAAAAAACAGGCATTAGCATCAGCCCTGATTCAATGTTAGCCCAACAAGGTAAAAGGATAACTTTGAATCTCTCATACCCTTATGGTTTTGTTCCTGTAAATACTCTGGCTTTTGGCAAAGCTAAGCACATGCAAAAACATTTTCTAGAGCTAACAGGCATCGTTACTAAAATCTGCCCATAACTTTTAAAAGGCACAACATAATATAAATAAATCACACCTCGGTATCCTGATGATGTACTACCACCAAGTTATCCACAACATTCAGTGCAAACTTTCCAGTTCTGTTCAGCTTTAAAATGTGTGTCTTCTTACAGGAGCCCTCTCTATGGAAATAGCAATGAGAAGAACCGGTCAGTAAACCTGTTTAAACTAGAAAAGCAGATGTCTCTTACACACATGTGAATTTCCACTAGTGTTCTTCATTCTGCTTTTACCTTGGTAAGTGATAGAGGACTACTTCTGCTCCTGTACTATTGGAAGTCCTTGAGTGATGCCTCAAATAGAGAACATAAAGCTGCCCATATCTAACAAGACAACAGGATGAAAGCATTATTTTCAAAGAGCTCTACCACAGAGCTAGAGCATTGTTAGAGCCATACATTTTATCCTGAAAGAACAGATGTGAGATCGCCTAAGTCAAGTGATCCGTTAATTAAAAGTGAAAGACTAAAACAGCACTCGATGAATTGCAATGGACGGCCTATACTCATGCACGTTAGGCATCTAAGAACAACTCTGCTTCATTTTTGAACTGATGTGTTGGTATTCTCAAAATTTATGTACTAATCAAGAACAATTTAATGTAAGACTTCTCAGTTAGCTTCCCCTCCCCACCTTGCCCCAGAGTTGTTTACATGCTTTGTTCAAGGCAGTAACTAAAGCACTTTAAAGCAGTAGTACTGCTAAAACAAGAAACGAGGGCAACCATGTTAATGTTCTTGTCTTTTCCCAGCATCCCCAAATTGTGATACTTATCCAAGAAAGGCTTGATTAGTTAGATACATACATTGTAGCCATAGCAATATCTCTTTCAGAAAGGCTGAGCTTGGAGGACTTGGGTGCCGCAGGTAACTCAATTTCAAATTTTGATAGTTTTGACATTGTTCCACTCTGTTAAACAGAAAAAAAAACCCAAAGAAATCCATTGTTAAGACTTGAAACAGAAAGGTCTCAAGTAACCTTTAATCAAACGCTGCATCAATAGCACCCCCATGAGGTGAAGAATGATGATGATTGATAGCCAAAAAAAAGAAAAAGGGTTTGACACTTTTTTTCCTACTGTGATCCTAAACACGTACTTCTGGTATTATAATTTTAGCAGCTTTATCATCTTGATTTTATAGCATCAGCTTCAGCTAGCAAAGCATTTCCATTTTAATTAAGTCAAGACAAATTTGTATGCAGATCCCATTTACAATTGGTCTGGAGATCTCAAACAAACAGCAGTTCTCTTAACTTCCTTTCTCTCTTCCAGCAAAATATATGCTCCAACTCTTAAATAACTGCTTACTGGGAAGGGGAAAATACCAGTACCTCCTACCAGTCACAGTCTCCTTTTGTTCCTGCTAACTCCAGAATCTACCTTATACTCAGAGCATATTCCTGCTCCGGCCCAAGGTTTCCTCTCTCCTCTTCCTCTTTTCCTATAGAACTTATATTTAAGCAAGTTTTCAGAGTTTCCAAAGCTTCTACTGAAATTCACTTCCCGTTCTCATTAACTCATTCTTGAGTGTGAAGTGTGAACACTACAGAAATATATCCTTTGCTAGAGCTCTATTTTTAAAGATTATTTTGGTACAGTACCTTTCTCGGGAAATCTTTAAAGATTACCTTCTGAACACAAAAGTTATTTAGCTTCAAGCTACAACTTGACACAAAGTGTTAAGGAGGGGAAAGCATGACCTAAGTCCTTAAAAAGAAAGCTGGTGGCTTGGGTAGGCTAGGCACCTAGCCACCTAAGAGAACGTAATTTCAAGGTCCAGTACAGACCCTGCACAAGATCAAACCAGGAAACCCATTTGAATAAGCTTCTGTTTAATCTCTTCCCTTAGACGACCAGAGAAATCTTCCTAATCCTTTGAGAAGCAAGATGAACTCTGTAGTTGTTCTCCTCATTTTTTAAGTCATCTTACTGCATGATTAACTTAAAACAGATTCTAGTTTTTACTACACACTTTTTCCAAGCCAAAAAGAAAAATATTTTCCCAGTAACCTTAAGTGTTGTCCACAGGGAAGAACACCAAGAGAAATAAAGCCCTCTCATGCTTGGGACAATAGTTGTTTCTTAAGTGCTACCTTTCTTCTTTCTTTTTCACATTCATCCACTCACATTTGGAAGGTTGTAGTTATAATCACAGGTGAAAGGCCCTTAGTTTTTCTTTATTACTGCACTACAGAGTGCAAATGCCCATAGTAAAAGTAAATAACATATACTTATTTAAGTGAAAAAAGATCTCTTGAAAGATATTTACGTTGTCAAATATTGGGTCACTATTTTTTTTTCCTCCTTTCTCAAGATCAACTGTCCAACATTAGCTGGACACACCTCTTTCCAAAGAGGACATAAAAAAAAGAGTGAATCACTTAATTTTAAGCCATCACCTAGGAACTACCTTAGAGATTTTTGCTTTGTCCTTTGCTTACTGTCATATAAGGATGTGAACACATGCACCTCTTGGAAGAAATCCAGGAAAAGCAATAGAATATTTGAGTGAAGCAGCCGCCTAAAAAAAAAAAAAGGAAGCACACAAAATGAAAAGTTTGGAACATATCCCTTTACCTTGAAATAGAATGGCTGCAGGACATTGCCAAGGACAGTGGTCGACAGAAGAATAACAGAGCTCTCTGGACAATACATGTACCAGTTGACATTAATACTCTGATTCTTCAGAAGTTTTAAACTTCGTTTCTCTGGTAATACCTGGAAACACAGGATATTAGCATTATCAGGTATATATCAGCATAAATGGTACTACACAGTAGCTAGGAATATTAAATGAGAAACAGTTAAGTGTAAGGGCATTTACAGTGCTAGAATTAAAAATCAGAAACCTGACAATTACAGCTTAGGCCCCAATTTACTGTAGCTAAGGAAATGCACATCAAATCCTCCTCAAATTCTAATGAGCTGCCTCTTCCCCCTCATCCAGGTCTGGGTAGAAGTTCTGTCTATAATGGAGAAAACACCTAGCTTGACACAACTAGTGAAGTTTTATTAAAAAGTTATTACAATATCTTTGCTGCCTTCACTCCCCAGCTTCCTTAGTCTTTTATTTTAAGAACAAAGACAGTATATAAATCAATTCTCTTCATTTTAAGGGCTTAAATAACTTCTCTTCAAAACCACACTTACTTGATTTGGTCCTTTTACCTACAGGGTTGATGTTCATAATCCTTTCAGGTGCCAAATATATTTTTCTCCCTCAATCAGCAGGAAATAATGCTGCTTTTTCAGTTACTTTCTTTAGTACTAGCTATTAGTAACAGTAATTATGTGAAACACCGTGTCTTAGCTCCAGGACTGGAACTATTGGGAAGTGCACAACTTTGGAGGAAGTTTATAACATCCCTCATCATGAATGTCAGAAAGAGCTATTTATTCATTAGATTCCTCCAAAAACATATGCAAAGGTAATTACACATAACACAGAGGAACTCAGACAATGAGATCAACATCGGAGGAAGCTGCCAATTTGCAGAAGGATATCAGTATCTATCTTAGTGAATTATTTGTTCTTTGCTGCATTTTAAGCATGCACACATCCTCCACAATGCTGATTTGTTTTGCATGAAGCGATACTTCACATTAGATTTAGATACTCATTTCCATACAAGCCAAGAGCATCTATTAATATAGAGTTCTCAAGGCTTAATTCAGTACTCCTTTATACAGGGTCTTTGTTAGCTGTACTAAATAACCTGTTAGTGTTAAGTTCCCCCTGCCCCAAAAAGTATTCCTCTCAAAGAAAAATAATTGTAGTCTCCAAACAAAACAGCAGAATTTCTTGTTTCAGTAGTGCTTTCTCAATCAGAGCACTAAAAGAAAGGAATTCAAAGATACTGACACAAATTTACATTTTCAAATCTCTAAATATGTCTGTCCTACCAGAGATATTTGTATTACCTGATAGAATTCAATTCCTTGATCTGTGATGAAGACAATTTCTGTAGAACTTGTCCAGCAGAATCCTAGAATATTGGCATTCTTTGTCTTTTAACAAACAAGCAAACAAACACTCTTTTACTTGGGAAAATTAACTATTCAGATAAGGTAATATTACTAAACGAAGAATGCGAGACCAAAGGCAATTTAGTTATCCAATCACTGGAGTTGGCCAAAAGCATTAACTAGACACCCAGCATGCATCAGCTACTTTTGTCAAGACTTCCAAAACTATGTATGAACACAACTACTGTATGACCTGAATTTTTGGCAGCATGTAAGATTTACAAGTTTATTACACAGGCAAATTTTCTTTTCACCCTAAATACAACCAAGTTCTTCTGGTTCAAACCATACTGCCAATTCAACCAATTCCTGACATGAAAAGCGGGTTCCTTCTGCTGACAGAAATTAAGAACCAAGTGGAAATATTTGCCATGACTCCACTCAGAACACCACCATAAATGCTTTGCTAGAATGGTTTACTCAAACGCATAATCCTAAATAATGAAACAGAGAGTGCTTCAGCTTTAAAGTCTACAGGAATAAAGGGATCTGTGCAAATCAGGTGTTTAAAAATTTACTTTATCATTCTATTACCCCAAAATGTTAAAAGTTGAAAAGTACCAAACAATGACAACGGTGCTTGTTTCTGGTAAAATAATCATCAAAAAACTAGAAGGGTTGTTTGAAAATACCAAACATAGTATGCGAACTAGTAATAGCTTACTATCACTGATCAGTGAAATTAGGGTAAAACATCCACATTAACATACTTGGCATTAGTATAACTACTGCCCACTGTTTCTACATCATCAGCACTTTGTGTCTTCTCCTTCCCATACTTTGACATTTGTTGCCTCCACAGCATTTCCAGTCCTCTCTAGGAAAGAATTAAAGTGACTGGATCAGGAAGTTTTCTATGGTATTGTTAATACCTGTTCATTTACCTCAATTCAGATAGATAGTAGTGCCTACGTATCTCATTTATTTCATGTTAGTGTTTTGGAAGGTATCTCAGCTAGTTCTCTTGTAGAGTAGAGGCCACCAGTGTAACTAACATTAGAGTTTCACCTAAGCATGTAAGCTTTGGACATTTACTTTACTTACCTTACATTCCTGTGTATATTCTAGCTGCGGGCTATCTGGAATAAAATTCAAAAAATCCTGCAAAAACACCCATGAAGTGTGTTAGCAATTACGAAGCACAGACAAGATACGTACATAGATACAAGAGAATAGATATTAGTTTATCAAATTATTTTGGATGAGATATCTAGAAGAAAAACTTAACTTACTTCAGAAAGTAAGAAATTAAGAATTTCTTAATTCTTAATTAAGAAAAACTTAATTCTACTTCATCCCTGCCAGGGAATTCTTTATAGGGGTTGGCTCCCCCCACACCTTTTCTTAAATGATGATACTAGCAAGACAACAATGTTGCCTGTTCAGCCTCTCAGGATGATAGGGGAATTTTCACTACAGCTGTTGTTAGCCACCAGACCTCTTGAACTTTTGTCTCAGAGGCTTCTACTCTGGTACTGTACGTAGATTTCCAGCTCCAATTCCCTATCTGCAGGGTGTAGGTTTCTTACCACACTCTTCAAAGTTCTCTGCACAGCCAGTATCTTGTTCCCCAAGGAAAACTTGATGCACTTCACTTCTCCTTTGTCTTCCATCCTATACAGAAAGAAAAAGAAGTTATGGAAATAGCATCTAAAATATTACAGAATTCTGTAATACACCCTCAAAAAGACAATGAGAGAGGGAAAAAAGTGTAACGCAAGTGCTTTTGAATACAACTTATGAGTGTTGCCAGACAAGTACAGGATTCAAAATTCAGACTGGAAGATAATGGCAGTTCACTCTTCAGAAGTCCTGAACACATCTGTTACAGAAACATGGCTAAGATCACACAAATTTGCACCTGAAGTTACTACAAATACTCAACACCATTAGCCTATGATGTGGAACTGGAAGACTGTGGAACTATTCAAACCTGCGTTTGAATGTCCCAGTGAGTCTGCAGTTCTGCGACACTCACCAACATCCTGCAATCAGCTCCTTTACTTCCAGAACTACTGCTAAGTGACCCAAGCCTACTCGCTTCCTCATTAGGACACATCCTCTAGAAGAATTTCTGATGTTAAAGGGAGAGTGAAGCTGTTTTCACATCATTTGAAAAAATAAAAAATGTATTCTTACCAAACAAGCATCAGTACAATTGGCATGAATAACATAGTTCTACTTTCAGTGTACGTTATTAAGTCCAGACAAAGAGAGAGCTAGATAGTCAAGCAGGAAAACTGTGGAACCTCCTGAAGTTCACTGAGTATTTTTAGCTCCCTCAGGATTTGTGACAAGGGTAGTCAAATTAAACAGTCAAATAAAAATAGCAACTTTCAGGACAGGCCCTGTGTAATACCTGACATCACAGTAAACACACCTTGACTACAAATTGTTTCACCCATATCTGGATTGAAGCAACCTTCGAGCAAAAGAATACTTCCTTACATATGGATAGCAGAGTGCAAAAAGCCATTGCTCTTAACAGAGGCATATATAAAATAGTTTTCTAAAGACAAAGTAGTTTCATTGAAAATACTGTTGTCAGGTTCTGCAAAAAAAACATTTCAACAAAAAACGGAATACATAAAAGAAGACAATTTAGATTAAACAAGAAACAGAATGCAAGAAACCTACATGTAGGAAATCCTGTGCTTGAATCACGGGCATGAAATTCAGAAATTATGGTTCTCTACATATTTAAGTTTACTTCCTTTTGTTTAACTTGCTAAGCTGCATCCTTGGATAAGTCACTGCTGTTGTAGGAAACACAAGTTTGAATGTCCACACTCTCTCACATACATAACGTGTCTTAGTAAAACACCGCTGTTTAAAAGAAAAAAAAAAAAAAGCCACAGCCTACTAACCATTTTTCCCACAGAAGACTATAAATTCATGAGGGCAAAGCATGACATCTTAATTGCAAGATTATGTCCAAGAACAAAATCAAAAGATGATCACAACTACTTATAAGTTTTATGCCTGAACTACAGCAGATCATGACTAAGTACTACATAATTTTAAGATTGCAGAATTCTGTCCCAAGACAAAGATGAAGGTGCCTTACCTGAAGGAAATGGGATTTCTATCCTCCAAGCCTTTAACAACAACTCCTGTAGCTCCACCGGATCGAACAGCAAAAACCTATAAAAAATTTTGAACATATTTGTAGCTTATTCAAAATCATAACCTTAACATGCTTTCTTTTCTGTAAGCCATACCTTTTATTTTTTTTACTAGACAACTTTTGTTCTTACACAGATCTGCCAGTTCACACTGAGATTCAGTAAATAATCAATTCCTTCCTCTGGAGCTCCAAGTTTACTTAGAGTTGACAGGTTTCCAATGGTGCTGTTACAGTCCTGTAGGCATATTCTGAACTACTGGGCAAGTTAAAATCGTAAGAGTCCGTATAAGCTTTTCTCTCTTTTTTTTTTTTAATACTCATATTTTCCTAAATCAGGTACTAGTAAAAGTATCTGAGACATCAGGGCATTGTTTAAAACAAAAAGGAAATCAGCTTGGGGATTGGGAAGAGATGCAACTCACTGACCCAGAAGCTTGATTTTGTCAGAACATGTTATTAGATAAGAATAGTTTAATAGCAATCTGCAGTTTTGCGTGTGCCTAAGAAGTTTCAGCCAACTTGCACTAACAACTTAAAGAATTCCTTTAGCACAACTGCACATATATATATGTATAAAACCTGCTAGAGCTATACCGCTTGTTAAGCTGGAATAAGGTAACATTAAAGAAAAAGTCATGCTGTTAAAAACTTTAACTGGCTTAGAAAGTCAGGCAGATGCCTAATTTGTACTTGTTGTACGTGTAGAAGCACTAGACACACAGATCAGGCCTCAGAATGTTATAACAGATATGTTGCTTTGTAATATTAGCCATGCTACTGGTGCAGTATGCTCATGCAGGAATACAGGTGTCAAGACTATGAATTGCAAGCAAGTCCACAGCCTTACTAGAATGATAACTACTTAGTTTAACTACTTTTAATATTGATGTAGATAGAAAATGCAGGCAACACTCTCAATCTTTGCGAGATGAGAAGATAGCAAGGACAGATCTCTCAGAAGGCTGTTCACGTGGTAAACTGTCATTGAAATGCTGGTTACAAATTATTTAGAGACACATCGGAAATTAAACAATTTTAGAATAGCAAGAAAATGTGGAGAATTAAATTTACAGTTGAAAATTAGTTTCTTTCAAGTGAGCTCTTAAAAAACAGTTTCTGTGTAGTTATATCTCATCCACACTGTGATAGAGTGTCTCCTGACAGGCACGTTTAAGCAATCTTATTTCAGCTGGCCCTCAAAATGCAAGTAAAGGATTATGGTTTATAAAGAGAAAGGACACCAATAATTCTGAAGAGAGTGCAACAGCAAGAAACACATCCCAGAAATACTCCCCCCTCTCCAAATATGCCACTGATCACGTCCACACATGGCAAACCATGCCATTTATATGGGGGAAAAAAGCTTGAACGTTTCAATTCTGTGAATGCTGAGGTCAACGCTGTTGAGTACTCAGAAGCCCATAGCGATATAAAGGAGAAACAAGCTTAAAAGAACTGAAGCCAAGAAATGAAAAGCAAAGCGTCCACTCGGGTCCAAGCCACAAGTAAAGCTACAAATATTAATTTTGATGAATATACTGAACTTTAGGAAATGAAAAGGAAAAAAAAATCAGAGAAATGAAGCTAACAGTGAAGTGACAAAGTTTGCCAGTACCGCTGGGACATTTGGAATAGAAAGAAAAAGTGCTGACTCTGAAGAATTCCAGAAAGACCTTACGAGAGTGAGAGTAAAGGCAGGTGAAAGTCAACCTGACAAATCTATGTTGATGCATTTGAGAAAAAAAATTTCTACCGTCTCTAGCAAGATGACGGGTTCTGAGCCAGCCACCCAGCAGCAAGACCTCGCACCGCAGCAGTTCCCCAGAAGGTGAACAACCAGCCTCATGCTCCGCAGCCAAGGAAAGGGGAGGAAATCAAACCCGGGTATGAGAGCCTCCAGACCCCTCTGCTCGGGGAGGCAACAGGGCAGCAGCGGGAAAGGCTGAGGCAACAGGCCCGAAGCCGTGACCCCGGCCTGCAGAGCCGTGCGAGGCGCGGAGGGGGTGCCCAGGATCCGCCGTCGGCTCCCTCTCCCCACACGCCCACCACGGCAGGCTGGCGGGGAAGGGAGGGGGCTCCGCACTGACAAAAGGCAGCGGGTCTTCCTCGCACAGCCGCGGGGCAGGGGGGG
>NW_008796043.1:6233382-6247564 GCF_000699145.1 Aptenodytes forsteri
GCCCTGCCGGGAGAGCGGCCGCCCGGGCAAACGGCCCCTTCCCGGAGAGCGGCTGCGCTTCAGGCGCAGCCTGTGGTGCTGCCGGCGTGGGAACGCCGGGGTTTCGATGCCGCTCTGCAGTGCAGCGTCACGCTGAAATCTCTTCCCGTACCTCAGGTGGGCCTCTTGGCTAGCTAGCCGGTCGCTCTGCTAGCCTCCTGGAAGGAAAATACTTGGAGCTGAGACGTGTCACACGGGATAAACACATCTGGCCCAACCTTTTACAGCGCTTTCTCAGAAAAAGCCCCCAAACTTTTAGGTGGGTGTCCTGGTTTCGGCAGGGATAGAGTTAATTTCCTTCCTAGTAGCTGGTACAGTGCTGTGTTGTTGATTTAGGAGGAGAACAATGTTGATTACGCACCGATGTCTTAGTTGTTGCTAGGTAGTGCTTACACTAGCCAAGGACTTTTCACCTTCCCATGCTCTACCGACTGAGAAGGCTGGAGGTGCACAAGAAGCTGGGAGGGGGCACAGCCAAACTGGCCAAAGGGACATTCCATACCATGTGACGTCATGCTCAGTACATAAACTGGGGAAAGCTGGCCGGGGGGGCCGCTGCTCGGGGACTGGCGGGGCAAAAAGGAACCAACTGCTTTAGAGCTCTGCCTTAATTTGTCCGCACTTACTGCATCATCACTGAAAAGCAGTCACTATTGATACTGCTTTGGGGCATGAAACTGCTTTTTAGTGGCTAGATGTAAAATAGATCAGAAAGGGAAATCATACTCTGAAAATAGTCCTTGTTTCAGGAATAGCATTAATAAAGCGTTACTGAAGTTAAAGTCTGGATTGTTTCTCAGCATTTATGCTTATTTGTATTTTAGTTTGGACAATAAACTAGCAATGGGGTTTTTCTGGTTGATGCACTGGCTAATGCCTTAGTTCACTAGTTGCAAAACCTACAGTATAATTTAGAAATTGTGTGAGAACATCATCAAGTACATATTTGCTTATTGGTTTAGAAAGGGAAATAAAAAAGGGGGAAAAAAAGAAGACTGCTATCATACCAATTTAAAAGTTTTCAGATTAGACTGGAGCGGCACAACTTAGTAAAGGAGAAATAGAAATTTAAGTACCAGATAATAACACGGTATTGTGCAAACAAGTGCTTGCTGGCTTGTGACCCAGTTAGTCTAACTGCAGTAATTTGACATCAGACTAGAGAAACTGAAGTCACAACTAGGAATTACAACAATCTGTTTGTTCTGCAGAACCCTCCTGTGTCATCAAACAATTCTGTGTTAACGAGAGAGGCCAGGTATTTCCAGAGCATTTAAAGTACCCTAAAGTTTATAATTTTTACAAAATAATAAATTCATTGCATGTTAGCCGAAAGCTTAGTTAATCCAAGGTCAAAATTTAAGAAATTCTACTGATGTTCAACCTTAACTCCTACTTCCCTACAGGACAGCAAGCACTTTTTACAATTGCAATAGGAATATTAAGATAGTAGAATTTGAGGTATGGGGAGGGGGAATCAGCAGACAAGTATATAAAGACACAACTTGAAACTATTGTGATAGTTTTAGAATTGGCCGTTAGAACAGTCATAATGTCAGAAAAGGTAATTAAGCCAGTGGCTTAATTAACAATGAAAAATCTAGACGTGCTTCTAAGATTCTATCTGCTTAATAATAATCCTAGCACCTTTTATTTCAAAGGAGTCCAGGAAAATGCTCATTTTAGCAACTTCTTCCTTGTTTTCAACTACTTAACAACGTGCCCGGACGTCTTAAAATATCAAAGCAAATTCCTGAGCCAATTTTACTGCTGGAAGTGAGAAGATGTTTAGGCAATATAATCGGGCCCAGTAGCTTTAAATCACATACTTGAGGACCATTGCTTCATTTATTTGATTTGGTTTTTCTTTAATCTGTGCTAGACAGATTTTAGAAAGAAATTAAAAATGACAGTAACAACTGAGGCTTCAGTCCAAGCACAATGAAACAAGCAGGTGCCTCTGTTTCAAATGACGGCTCCAAAAACACGCTCCTCTCACTTCCCCTTATTTCTGCTCGCTCTCTTCCTCTCACTCAATGCAAATATCCATAATGATCAGCGTCTTTCCTAGACAAGCACATTTGTAAGGTATTAGCAACTGCTCTGAGATACCTTTTTCTCCAAGAAATGTTAGAGTATTGAAACTGGTAAAAAGCCTAGAATAGGACTATCCTTTCCTTTTTAAAAGCCTTTTCCTCTGAAGGAGAAGATTTGGTTGTATTTGACAACGAAAGCTTTTTAGTCTTCCGGAAGGGGTTGGGTAACTGTAGCACCTCCCTCTCAGTACCTAGTCTGTTTTTTGAAGCTTTTTAGTCTTCCTGAAGGGGAAGGAGGTACCTCCCTCTCAGTACCTAGTCTGTTTTTTCCCCGATACCATTATTTTGGGCAACTGTTTCACTGAGCAATTAGGAATAGACCTACATCTCCAAAAGACGCAAGTTCCTTTATTTCAAAAGTAAGGGGTAAATGTCTAATTTAGAAGAGGATCCAAATACTGGGATGAAACTGGCAAAAATGTCAAGGTTGTTTACTGTTTATGTAGTACCCACCAAAATAGTAATTTTTCTATTGTTATAATGAACTAGTGTAGTCCTACCCCAATACTGCTTTAGTGCAGCACTGAGGATCAACAAAGGCCTGTACGATGCAAAGAACCACGCAAGAATACCACCACCAGATCTGAAGTTTTTACTTCACCAGTTTTCCAACAACAAAAAAAAATTAAAAAAAATAAAACCACTTCCACAGCACACTGTGAGAATGTCACACGCAGCAACACGGTATTCTGCTTGATAGAGAGCAGCATCGGAAACAGCAGTCAGTTAAAAAGAAGTCGATCAGAGTTTCTTCATTCCAAACCACCCCACTACATCAGTTCATCTTTAGATGTGTTGTTTTGGAGAGAAACATTGCCAGAGTTTTAGAACTTGCTAAAATAAAAAGACTGCCATTAAGAATAAAAGCATGAGAAAAAGATAAATTTGAGTAGTATCCTTGCACTAGTAAGCAACAAGGTTTAAAACTAATGACGATCGAGATTCAGTTTTCATAGTCTATGATTATCTTTGGGGCGAGTAAGAATGTTTGATGCTGTACCCAGATTTTCAGTTTAGAGACAGGATTATTATAGAGAATTTTTTTTTTTGCTTGCACTGAGTTCTTGGAACTGCTTGTGTATTAAGAGTGAAGCTAACTGAACTCTTTGTTACGCAACTGGGATGCGGCCCTCAGGATTTCCTGGCACATCACCAAAGAAGTCCTCTGCTGGTTGGATTCAAATCTGTTTCTCATGTAATACCCAATTGTATTTACAGAGATAGTTAGAGCCACATTCCACGTACTTCAAACGAAAAGGTCCAGACTTTCGCATGTATAAAGACATTGGTCTGTTAAATTAACATTTTCTTATGATTGCAGCGCATAGTTTGACTTTTCATTTTGCCCTTGGTGGAGAAGGATGAAAGGTTCAACTGACATTGTGTCCATACACAATTTTTTAATTAGTTTTTCAAGTAGCAATAGGAAAAAAAGAGGGACTCTCCTAGTGTGCTTTCCCACTAAATACTTTAGACAATCTAGATGATTTTTTTTTTTTTAAACTAAAACATACAAGCTCTGAATCACGCAAAATATGACCACCTCAGCTACATTAGTCTAACGTAACTGGGCAATTAATTGGTGAAGCTGTCAGACCATCCGAAGAGGTAGTGACAGTCCATTCTCACAGTGCCAGCCTGATGTGTGGGCTAAGTTAAAAAAAAACAAACAACACTGAGGCATCACCGTATGCTCGCTGTGTTTTCCATTTTGGTATTCCCAGTCAACCACTCTGTCTTGACATTTGTAGTTGACATTCACCACTGCACCAACACGGTCAGAAGCAGTAAATTCGTGTTTCGTTTCGTCAGCAGCTGTATGCTCAGTGCTATTCATCATATATAGGTGGGTCTCCGTCGCTTGAAAACATTGACAGTTTCTTTCCATGATTCTGCACATGATCTTCATTCATCTTCTCCAAAGCTTCAATCTAGAGAGCCAAAAATAAATCCACGCTGAGATCATAAAACCATGCCTGCACCAGAATGTTTCTAAAACAGTGTTAAAAGGTAGCTTTAGATGACTGACCAGGTATATACAATATTCCTATTTCAATGATTCAGTCATGCGTGTGGAGCAACGTACTTTGGAAGTACAGCTTGAAACATCTGTTCTCAACGAGTTAGTAAAACGAGCAGCGCTCCTTTATAGTCTCGTGCTATGTAACTGAAACGCTCAAGTTGCAGGGAGGACTGGATGCTTCTTAAGACTTCAGCTGTATTCCCCAAAGTACAGAAGCGTCCCTTTCTCCAACTCTGAACACCTCTACCATAACTCAGCCAATCCATCAGCATTGGAGAAATTCCAAGTAATACTAAGATTACAAATCCACTGCAATAATTTTTAATGGTGAAAGTTGAAGACAGTTATACTTGAGACGTTTTGTGTACTAACACAGTACAGTAGCTTATTTTAATCTTCAGATTGTTATGTTTGGATTACTTCCTCTTGTACTCCAGGGGAGATAATTTTAGTTACTAGCGACTAAAGTCAAAGTCTGAAGTTTAAGGATGGGCTGCTCAAATTCACCTCTATGTAAACAGCAATGTACGTCTTTCCCATAAAACTTATAAGCAAAAAAGGTGCCATTATAACAACAACAACAAAAAACCGGACCCCACACCCCAACGCTCACAACACCGCCAGTGCGGGAATTGTTTTTTGCTTGATTAACTGATACATAAGGATCTTGGAACAGTGATACTGTGTTCCCTTTATCTCTTCCCCACTTTGAGGACCTACCCCAGGAGTTAAACAGTTTCAAGCTCCCACCTACTACGTGCTGGACTAGCATAAACCTGCACTGTTATTAGAAATCAAGTAGAGTAGAATTGCCATGTCACCCTTACTTTAATTAGTAAATGTGGAATTTTTGACAATTTTTAAAAATGTCTGGTATCAGGATGCATGCCTTGAGGAGTTACATCCAAAATTTGAAAATTAAAAGCCAAAGGCGACCAAAGATTCCTTGTCCATATTTACATTAGCATGATTTCAGGTGTCTAATTTTAGGCTTGAACATTGAAAATGCTAGCCTATAAATTTTAAATTCAAGTAAGTTAAAATCTAAAACATGAAAAATAAGCAGTAGAACAATTTTTTTTTTTTAAAACCAACTTTCCTTTTGCTGCACAGCCTTTAATGTATGTAAGGAAAGAGAACAAAGCTAGCTTTTAAACTAAAACAGATCACTACATTTCCCTTAACGCTGAAAGCAGCAATTATATGCAACATGAAGCCTTTTATACTCGGGAGCAGGGAGATCAGGAAAGGGCGTGGAGAGGTCTGCCAATCTGAGTTTCAGAAAACATTTTTACTATGTTGAAACAATCGAGTTTAAAAAAAGAGATGCAGAATGATTGCTGAAATTATACTGACAGACACTAATCATACAAACTGAACGTGGAAAGTTAAGGTATTGCAGTAGCTACTATAGCTAACCAAACCAGAATGTTAGACACGGAGAAAGCTATACCTCTGCTTGGAAGTCTACTTCATTCTCAGCTGTAATATTTAAACCTGAGACAGCATTGAAGAGTTCACGCTCATTAAGTGCTTCTGCCACACCTCCTTTCTGGAAGAACTAGTCAATATAGAAAGCACACATTAAACATTTTACTACACAAAACAAAATACTCCTTTTCCTTCCCCAAGTTGCAATTACAGTATTTAGTCAAAATGACATTTTTGCTTTTGTTGACTTACAGACAAAAGTAACTGAAAGAAGTTTTACGTTCTAGCAGTACTGTTTTATTCTTCCACACTTTTTTCCCTTTTGGAGAACACCATCAGTATGGACAGTATGTAAGAGCATTCTTATATATAGGTGGTGGTGACCATTTTTTAATGGAGTTGTATTGGTTGATTTTCAGTTAGCTCTGAACTGATTTTACCTTGGAAAACATTCAGCATAACAGAGGATTGTCAGATGAAGAGGTCCTACCTGTGAAACATTCCTACAGTCTCTGAACAAAAACTCAAGTCCATGAGGATGAGTTGGCTCCACAGACTGACTGACATCAATAAGCCAGACCTGTAGTCACAGAGAGACAGCAATTCACCTTGTAGTAACATTTCGCATTAGATGAAACCTTTCCTTCCCACGTTAAGAATATGCTCACCTTCCCATCATGCCAAAGCATGTTGTATTCACTCAGATCTGCGTGGACCAGGTTGCACTCCTTATACAACTGTTGCATCATCTGCAAGGAACCAAACTGATGAATGAATGAAGCGTGCTATACTCCAAATAAATATCGTTTGCATGACTGTAACAAAACAAAGCCTTTCCCCCAGTCACCCACCCAATTTACATCATTTTTTTCCAAGTCTTCAATAAAGTTTCATACAGGGAATCGCAGTTTTGGTAAACTGCCAGCAAACTAAGCTTTTATCACGGAGTTTAGCTTTGGCAAGTCAGAAGAATCAGTCTGGTAAACTCATGTCAACTCTGCCAACCAGTCCAAGCGCATGAGACAGATAAACACGTTCTCTGAATATACCTGTCATTCTCACCCGTCACACAGGAAAGAAGCCTCATAGCTTTAGATGCTGAATCCTAACTAGTATGCATATTCACTTAAAACATGGTTGTGTTGCTCTACTGGTCTCAAGATTAGAGGCACAGACCATTCATGTTATCAAGCTGCTGGGTTGGTTGGTTGCTTGCTTTTTTTTTTTTCATGTCTGTAGGAAGCTAACAGTGAGTGGACAGTTAGCAGGTACATGTTTGAACAATTACAGCGGATAATAGGAAAGTAAAGTATCTACCATGCAATATTCTAATTCATTCTCCGATTTCTAGATTTGTTAAGAAGGGGGGTGGGGAGAGAGTTATCCACCGGAGAGTGCTTAAGCGTTGTAAATTAAGTATTTGGCAAGCCCAGAAAGACTTCAGAGAACTTTCTAAACCACATACTGCTTCTATAAAAGGAGGACTACTTGCTCATAATTTCTCTGCTGCTAAATATCTGTTTGTCATCAAGTTCCAGCATGTTTTCTACTCAGATTAAGATTCAATTTATTTATTTTTCACAGTCCATAATTTCTTATTTATTCTAAGTCACGGATTAAACAGCAGCAAAATAAGCCTTTGGACTCCGTATCTTGAAAGTGATGCAAGCATCCTGAAAAAGTAAATAAATGCTGATTTGTCCTTTAAGTTATTCCCCTAAAAGAAAACACAACCCCGAATTGGAGGAGAAATCAGCATTGTCTTACATTAAGAATCTGATAGTAGGCCTTTTTCATATCTTCACTACTAAGTGTTACATCCTTTAGTTTAGGAGCTGGGACTTGATCCTGGCCAATGAAAGACATAACCAAGACGTGTTTCTTAAGGATAACCACTTGAGGACAAGGAATTCCTGCATTTTGCATTCTGTGGATCAGAAAATAGATACTGATTAAGAAAAACAAAACAAAACCCCTGAAACCCTACAGTTCTAGTTCCTGCTTGCTCATTTCCAATCTGAGAGCGCTGTGTGTGAGAAACTTGATCCAGAGTCAAAAAGTCTTTGAAATAGACCAAATTGAAAACTGAAGAAATACATATATTTCGCAGTATTTCACATAGGAAAATTCAGATCTTCAAGTCGTAAGTGGGTCTAAAAACGCTCACTGAAAACTAATTACTTTTACAGCTAGAGCCCGTTAATTTCATTGGCTTGTAAATTCTGCTGCCAAACCACTGAGGATGCTGACAATTCATTAAACTGTAAGAAACCAGAGGCTTATTCAATCTGTGCCAGGTTGTATATTGTTTAGCCTAAAAATCAAATATAAACTTCAACCCAGGCATAGTGTAACTTCCTTAAACAGAGAATAGGAAACCAACAGGCATTTGGCAACTATATTTTTGGGTTTTTTTTCTTTACCTTGTTAAGTTATGCATTTCTTTCTCAGCCCACATACGAATAATCTTTCGTGGATTCAATTTACTGAAGCGGTCTTTAAATCTGTAGTCATCCTTAATGTATTTGTCACGGTTCTTGAATTCATTAAGAGTTGTTTTAAACACTTTGATGGCACATTCTGGAGGTATAACTTTATCTTCAGTTGCACTTCTCGTGGAAAAAGTCAAATATATAACAAAGTTAACTATTCACATATTTACAAGCAAATGCATGATTTTGTTTTTTTTAAACATTGCAAAATACAGCAATTTTTAATATAAGAGAGGAAAAGATCTGATTTCATATCAAATTTGGGAGCCAATTCAAGTTTATATGAATGTTTGGGTTTTGGCATTTTGATTATATATTGCTTATCAAATAGGTTCCATCTCCCAGTTTGTTAATATTTTAATTAAATGTCATAGCTAATAACAACCCTGTTAATAGATGTACTTGTTTCAAGAAGTTACAAGTGAAAAAATCTTGCATTAGAACAATAATGGTAGCATCACAATGTTTTGTTAAGCACCACAAAGATACTGCCCGTTGAATACTACTAAGCAAAAGAACACTCCTGAACATTCAAGCGAAAGGTCAATTTAAAAAAAAAAAAAAAAAAAAAGCAACTTTTCTCCCCGCCCCCAACTTGCCTCTCTCTCTCTCGACATCTCTAAATATGTTATCTGTATTTGGGTTTTATTACGTTTTTTCTTAATTCACTTTAAACTAGCGGTGTTTCAATGCACTACAATCACTACGAACGTACTACAATCCTTCCAGCATGGTAGTCTTTAAAACTGGACTCTTGCACGACTTGCAAAGTGAACAGCATCCCAAGGTAACCCAAAAGTAACAAACAGCACCTCCACTGAACTGCACAGATGGAGCCGACAATGCAGTGATCTGTATGGAAAGACAATCTTCAGGTAGCCTAAGATCAGCATGACAGCCCTGTAGTCTGGGGCAGGTCAGTGCAAAGAGTTCTTCAAAATTGCAAGACTTCTTTTTTTATAAAAGGAGTACGTATTTTTCCACAGAAAGCTATAGTGGATTTGTCCCCGTTCATTAAATGGTCTCCAAGGAGGAAAGTGGGGATTTTTTTACTTTACGGTTGGTACCATTTGGTTTTCAGATTTTATTATTATCTGCATATATATGAATACAAACTTTAAGTCTTGGGACTGAAAAAAGTGCAGATTGTTTAAGTATTTCTGTGGTTTCTGCTTTTTAAACCATCTCTGGTACCTAAAGCTACTGTCAGTAACAAACAATATACTTACTTTCCTCCATATGCATGAAAAACAACAGATTCTTTTCCTGTGCTGATGCAGCCTGTGATGGTCTCCAGCATCCCAGCATTGACCATCTTGTACAGAAGTAAACGCGTTTTAGGATCCACTGCTTTCTCCTACAGGCAAGAAATGAATACTCAATTCATTAAAATAATTCTTTGCTTTACAGTGCATTTAAAGTATTTATATGCCACAAGTGTTCAACTAGGTGGAAAGAATAACGTCTTAAGAGCATTCTCTCAACTGATAGAGAGGGAAAAAAACCCCAAACAACAAACCAAACAAAGAGATGAAGCAAAGCCAAACTGCTTCAGCACTGTCATCTTTAGTCCTTAAGATTTAATACTCAGGTACCTTAGCGGTTGTGTAGCACATACAGTATTTTACCAATTACACATAAAGTACAGACTGTGGCTCAAGAGCACTTTCTATAGCGTTTTCAAGAAGTCTTTACAAATCATGAATCAAAATATCCCAAATATTATATTCCTTTTATATCAGTAACAATAAAATAAAGCAAGACACCCAAATTTGAAGAAGTCCACAGCAGGAATTACCAGAGGCCCTGCTCTAAACTCACCCATAAAGCATATCAACTGACCTCCTAAATCATTAAGTCAGAGTTTACTTGGTCACCTCATCTTCCTGAAACTTGCTATGAATACAGATATTTGGAGTCACATGATTCAGCTGCAGAGGATTAGTCCTCTGGATGGTTTCTATAAATAATTTCTAGGCAGTTTATTCATTGTAGCTGATTGAGAGACAAGTTTAGAAAGACAAAGAGAAAAAAATGGAAGCTGCTTGCTCTTATTTTGATATGGCTCTCACAATAATGCAGCTCAAATAAAGACAGCCTTTTTCTAGTAGGAGGTGGCTGATACCATCTCCTTCAGCAACGTTAACATAATACCGCTTAACTCTTTTACTGAAAGTGGAATGTTTCAAGGAATTACCAAAACAGTGTTCAGCTGTTACACAAGATAAAAAGTATATAGAGAGACTTTATTAAAAACATACAGCGGTGGAGTGCTCCTTCTTTTCATGTAGCCTTGCACTTCGACGTTCCTCAGAGTATGCATGCTGCTTTAAGGCATTGAAGACTTGATTTGACAGCTTTAAGTCCATCCCGATTCCATCCCCAACTTGGAATTCAGGTGCAAACTACAAGTAGAAATAATAGAAATTTAAGCACTGTTACTAGCAGACACCAAAAGTTGGCACAAGCAGAAATTTCTCATTCCGATTTGCAAAAACCTAGGGTAGATTAGGACCTATGCGAAACCCACTTCGTGTAATGTTGTCACTATGTTAAAAAACATACTGCTCTAAACTCAGAACTCGAAGTTCTGCCCAAATTGATATGAGATTACCTAACATCCTGTAAAAATAGCACTTGCAGCATTTCCTTATTTGCGGAAGTTGTACCAGTTACATTAAAGAAAACAGAAGGTATGTACTATGAATAAACAGACTGAAAAGCTGTAAGTCAAACAATTGACAGAAAATAAGTTAGTTGGCTCATCAGGCAAAATGAATTAAAAAAAAAAAAATAGTTTACATGATAGCTATGCTTTTCAAAAATAGCCTTGGTGTTTTATTTGCCTGTGTACCAAACTTGCTGATAAGTTTTGTTTTGCCAAAACACACAGTTCTGTGCAAATTCTTGAATCATGGCCATTAACAAACTATTATTAAACAAAAAACACGCACAACTCAGACTACCAGTTTGAATAACTAATCCAGACACTGCATTGCTTTCATCTGATGAAAAAGAAAAAAAAAACCCACAAAAAATTAACACCGCATACAGTAGCACAGATGGACAAGCGTTAGTTCTTTGGTTGAATTGCAGCATTCCAGTTTTACACACAAAATAAGTTTTCACTTACATTTTCCATGCGAGCAGTGTTCTTTCTTCCACATACCACTTCATCATGTTTAGTAGTAATGTCTTTCCCTTTTCCTATGAAGCCCTTTCTCGGCGTAGTAGTAGGTTTATCTGCCAGCAGTAAGAAAAATAAATCTAACTTTACATCTAAACAAACATAACTAATGCTCATAAAGGTTCCACAATGCCCACAAAAGTAACATAATTTTATTTATTAAACAGAATAAAATACTTCAATTGTATGATCTTAATGCACTCTTCTCTTACCCTAAACATGACAGCTTCTTTTGCTATGTTATGACTTACTTCCCTGTCTTCTCTGGGGTGTCAGACACACTTTTGGCATGTTACAGACAGGAATATTCAATATCATGTGCAGATGCCCCTAGCCAAATGTAGATGACAGGTATGCATATCCCACAATACTTTCCATGTACAACAGTTACTTTACCAGATTCAGCCACGGAAGCCAATATACTGGCAGACAGAAGCCTGAAGTTACCCGCCCAACTTCCTGCATAACACCTCCCAATTAGGTGACCTGATTTTACATACAACCGGTATGTCTCCTTACATTCAAAAAACCTAATTTAACTATGTCATATTCTTAGGTCTATTAACTGAAGAAATTGTATCGCTTAAAACGGCCACATACCTGCTCTATAGGGATCATGACGGGTATCCTGCCAATCAACCTCATCCTCTGAGCTGTCACTGTCATAGGGATGTACCTTCCGATAATTTTCAAAGGATATGGAGACTTGAGAAACAAAACAAATAGGCATGTCTGTGATTATCGGGGATTTGCTACTTCCTCGCAGCTCTGTCAACTTAGGCAGAGTGCCAAGAATAAAGCAAAAATATTTCTTTGGATGAGGGTACCTTTGCTATCCCCATTGATCTTCTTCTCTTCACGCCGAAGCTGTGCATCATATTCCCTGTCAAATTCCATCTGCAGCATCTGAGCTAGCATTAGGTCACTAGAAGTGTCAATATTTTCTCCTGTAATAAATGGTCCTTCAGCAACACTATGTAAAATGAAAACAGAAATTGAAAAAATTAAACACAGTAATCTAAACAGAAACACTGCTTTATACCATTTCATCACTCTATACAAAAGACTTCATGCAGAGCTGCATAGAAACTAATGGATCTCAACTGTCCGCCCCCCCTCCAAGTCAACACTAAATACTAATAGCACATGACTTCATTTCTCTTTGCCACTCCTTTACAATGCAAATATTACTTAAACTTTTACTTGTTTACTGTTCTTTAAGAAGCATTAGGCTCTATTTTTAAGATGCCCTTCATGAAAGAGAAAGAAGGCATAGAGGTGGGGGCGTGTGTGTATATAAATTTTTATAAATAAAAACAAATTAAAAAAACCCAAACAACAGCATTGCTTTGCTCTGCTTCACAGAAAAGACCACAGGCAAAATTTGTATGAGTTTAGAACTAGTAAGCTCTTGGCCTATGTTTAGAGCTTCCAAGTATTAGGAAGATACGGGTGATACGCCTGACAGTTCTCGAAATAACATTGTACACTGTTAACAAGAGTCTCTAAAAGGGAAGAAAAAAACCATTTCTGACAATGTTTCTCAAAACGTAGCTTACAGGCTGGCTTAAGGCACCCAAAACAATGTGAAGAAAATATCAAGAAAGAAGGGTGACCGAGAAGAGAATCTAAGGAAGAGTTTTAACTGGGGAAGCCATCTTCACTGAAAAAGACCTGAAGCAGCAGAGTTAGGAGATAATAGGCAAAGTATTTACTATATTGCTATGCATTAAGCACACTGTAAGAAAGTGCACAAGAGACAGAAGATGGCTTCACAACTATGGAGATCATTAATCCAGGATTTAAACTTACGCAACCGCTTCAGGAAAAGCAGCATTTTCTTCTTCCAGCTGCAGCTCTTTCGCCAGCTGTTCACTCATTACATCAGCAAGGGAACACGATATTGATGTTGTGTTAGGGGCTCCCCATGGACACTGTAAATAAACATTTTATTCAAGTCAGCAAGAAATGCAGTGGCAACACAATAATCAGGATAATTAGCTATCACTGGCTCTAAAACAAGCTCACGTAATCTTAGAAGAGCTTGTCTTCTACAGGTACTTAGGGAAGTATGATGAACTAAAGTGCAGAAAATACCTCAAGGAGTAGTTTCATAAACTCTGTGGGGAAGCCTGTGATTGAAAGGATGTTGACGGTCACTTACTAATGGCGGGGAAGAAAGAGTCAGTTTGTCAGTGTCAGTACCCTCTGAAGACAGGGGCAAAGCCTTCCCAGAAAGTTTGCTTACAAGTCTGTGTAAAACTTCTCTTGGAATAACACAATATTAATGGCTTATGCACAGCTTCCTCCCCTGTTTCTAGAGCCCTGAAAGGACAGCCATCATAAACATCCCCTCAAAAACGCAGAAGCACGCACGCGACTTTGCTTGGGGAGGCGGGGGTTGGGGAACGATGAATCCAGGTTGTGACTCACTGCCTACCGCCTCGATAACCGAACTCGCTTAGATCCAATTCCCTGCTCACCAACAGAGCTCGGAAAGAAGCAACTCGTTTATCAGGGTCTAACAGCAGCTCTCTCCACCAAGAAGAGAATTGCTAGCAGCAGTGAACCGCGCCATACCCTGCCCAGCGCGGCTCATTACTCCCGTAGGCAGTGGAGCCAAGCGCTCAGTTTGCCAAATAACCGTGACCCTTGCTTTGCTGACACCGCTTCACAGCGTCCCCTCGACGGCCTCGGCCCGCTCAGAGGGAGGCGACCGGCAGAGGGGCAGCCGCGTACCGGAGTTACCTACGTGCCTGCCCCCCTGCCGTGAGCGAAAGTCGGCCGGGGACGGTGACCGTGCCACGGCACGTCTTTATCTTCCTCCACCCCCGAAGAGCCAGGCCAGCGGCGGCCGCGCCTCTACGGCCCCGGAGGGTCGAGGTGCCGCGGGCGGCCGCGGGGTGCCGGACAC
>NW_008796043.1:6248333-6250865 GCF_000699145.1 Aptenodytes forsteri
CGGGAGCGAATGGGTAGCGCTGGGTGCGAGGGCGACGGCAGCCTGCCCGCGGAGCGGCCGGGCCGCCGGGGAGCTATGCTGACAGAAATCGGGTGAGATGAGATGGGTGACGTTTGCTTTTATCTAAGGAAGTAACCATGGGAAGGGGAAAAAAAAACACAGAAGCGAACAAACTCATTTGATCCTGATCCCATAACGCACTGTAAATACAAAATTAAATACTTCGTATCTGATCTGACACCTGTTACACCTCAATTTTATAGGTAATGTTTATCTGGAAAATAGTACTGTGATTGAAGTGCCCCGTTTCCAGGGCAGGGGCAACTGGATGGTGTTTTGCTACAATACAGTCGCGGTCTGACGTCTGCTCGAGCAAGTTGCCCAACAGGAAGGAAGCGATGCCTAGAAACCTCCTCAGCCCTGGCTCACCACCAGCTGTCGGAGGTACCTGCAGACGTAGACTACTGTGCCGTCACAGCCGCTGTCGATAACCAGACAACCAGCCTAGCAAAGCTGGCTGGCTCCAAGGGCAGGAGGAGCGGTAAGGGGTTGTACAGCCCCTGCGGCACCCCCCGGCCGGCTCAAAGTTCCCTGTTGGACATCTAGCAAAGCCCACGCTGCCAGGGCGGGCCCAGCAAAAGCCACTCTCGTCGGCTCCTCGGCATGCAAGAGTCAGCTTTGTCGGCTAAAGTTCATCTAATTTGACCTTAACAACTTGCAATGATGTAAGACGCTACAATCTCCCAAGACAATCTGTTCCAGTGTTCATCGCCGCAGAGAGTCCCCAGGTAAAGGGCAGACGGTTTGGAAGAGGGTAGGGACCCAGGTCGTAACGCCTGCCTCAGCTACGCGCAGCCTGCAGGCATGACACAGGCGGGTGCCACGGAGACATGAGGATGGCTTAGTCTGGTGATGCCGTACCAGTGTGGTTCTTATCCTCTCTGCCCTTAGCCCTGGTGGAAAGAGATTATTTCTTTCCCTTTGCAGGCGCCTTTTGGGATGTGAAGATTGCTGCCATGCCCCCTTCAGTCTTCTTTGGCTAAATTTATCAGTTTTATAAATGAGCAGAATGTCAAAGCAATGTCCTGCTGCCCCAAGAAAATCATTACTCTAGCACAGCTGTACAAGCACTGATTAAGACGACAGGTTTTGGTAGGTTTTGATTCAAAAAGGCATTAACAATGACTTAATATTCCTGTGTCTTTTTATTCAGCTTTTAATTTTCAGAAATAAGTCTTCTATATTAGTGTCTTAAATATTACCTGATTAGGCCTTGATCCCATGACCTCTTACATGAATGGATCAAGCTTTGAACTGAATTATATTAAGAAGAAATGTTCTGTAAAATGACACGTAAACAAAACCATATGCGACACGTTCACATCTCCTAATAAAAATAGTTAAAAATCTAGATAGAGCAGAAACTTCCCTTCATATTACTCAAAATTATTCCAAAGCTGTATAGCAATTACTTAATATGTAATTCAAGTTAGTCGTGATGAACAACATTGGCAGAAATTTGTATCTTCATTCTTAATCCCTCACTGTAAGTGGCTTAACAAGAATTCAAACCTGCCTCTGTATTTTGCTGTAGGAAGATATACCATCGTTGCCCGAGTCTCCCGCTTTTAATAAGAAATACCGCAAGAAACACAGAGATACCACTGTAGTATTTTGCATGAAAATGGTACTCCACTAAAATAAAAAGTCAAAAGTATTCTCATCGCATGCTCACATTAGTCTTTGTAGATACCTGTAGACTTTTCTTACTCTTTTTTAAAGCTATACAGGCTGAATTTTTGGCACAGTGCAAAGTATACATTTGTTTGCAAAATACACATTTGACGTGCTTACATAAACACATGCTCTACAAAGTGGAAATGCTGTATCACCTACCCCGCCATCTCTGTCGCATCCATTACGGTGGCATGTCAGTGATCTCTGTAGGCCTGGATGGACCAAACCTTTCAGCACTGGAAATCTGATGTCTGTTTTGGGCCACCTCCTTACAAACCAGGTAAGATTGCATCTGATGGACCAAAATGCTTGAATTTGTCTTGGTGCAGTGGAGACAATTCAGCTGTTGTCTTCTCTCTGCTGACTTTTGTCTTTTGAGGCTAAACGTAGCAGGTTAGACAGGCTCATTTTGTGGGCTGGATTTGGCCTCTGGTCTACTAGTTAGTGCCCCCCTCGCTCCCCAGTTTGGGCCACGCTCAGTTCCCTATTTATGCTGCTTTGCTCTGTCCTCTAAAAATAGGGTGTACGTGTACAGAGAGAGCCCTGTACTTTGCGTTACCTGAGCAAAGTCAAGGTGAGAACTGCAGAGAGAGGGCCTTGCTAATACCAGGTCTGGGAAGAACAAGGCTTACCTAGGCCATAATAAAAGAATGCCCAGTAATCATGACTAGGTAGGGCATGTCTTTCACTGCTTCTCTACCTCCCTGGGATATTTATAGTTTACACGTCACCAGTGAATCATAGAATCACAGAATGGTTTGGGTTGGAAGGGACCTCTAAAAGTCATCTAGTCCA
>NW_008796043.1:6251332-6251555 GCF_000699145.1 Aptenodytes forsteri
CACCCCCCACCTCTCTGGGCAACCTGTGCCAGTGCTTCACCACCCGCAGCATAAAAAATTTCTTTCTTATATCTAGTCTGAATCTACCCTCTTTTAGTTTAAAACCGTTACACCTTGTCTACAGGCCCTGCTAAAAAGTCTGTCCCCATTCCCCATATAGGCCCCCTTTAACTACTGATAGGCTGCAATAAGGTCTCCCCGAAGCCGCCTCTTCTCTAGGCTG
>NW_008796043.1:6252016-6262613 GCF_000699145.1 Aptenodytes forsteri
TTTCAGCCCAGAGGCCCACCGCCGCCCACCCCGTGTGCGCTCGTCGTAGAGGGTATAGCTGTCTTCTGCCGGTCTCGTTTTTCTCGGTGTGTGGCATCTTTACCTTTCCGCGACACATACGTTTCAATACTGGCACATTTAGGAGAGTAAAAGGGTGGTATTATTCAAATGAATGAAATGTTAGTTATGGAGCCAGAAATCGCGCTGCTTTGAAAGCATCGGTGATGCTGAATGTATTTTTTTATTGGGTATCTAGCAACCACTGAATGCACAGTCATTCACAAAAGATCTGTTAACTGGAACAGTAATACCAAGTATCCAAGGGAAAAATCGGAAATATTCCAAGCATCGTAGTGAAACAAATATTAACTTCCATGGACCCTTTGACAGTTTAATTAACCTGCAAATTAAAGACATGAAGTGTCTTTTTCCGCTGTGCAACTTAATTGCCTGTCGGTATTGCTGAAAGGTCTAAGCAGGAGGAGAAGTAGGCTGAAGACAGGCACGTTGTGAATAAAATTGTATAGTTTAAACATAGCTTGAAGTAGTTTGTTCGCTCTGGGAGGAGGAGATAGAGTAACTACTTGCTGTCGTATCTATTAGAGAGTGTGTCTGTGGTTCTGGTGCAGACTTCTGAAAGAAAAGAAGTTTTTGAAGCAACCAGGGTATGGATTTCCAGAGGGAGAGTTAGAGAAAAGCAGCATTTTGGAGGTGAAAAGGAAATCTCTTCTCAGCATCGGCCGCTGGTTTCTGTTCAAAGGTACGCTTGCCATTAAGGATGCCCAGAAGTAGACTGAAGTCCAGATGTGAAGCAAAGTTCGTAGGGAGAGATAATACACTTGATTTGACAGACTGCTAGGAGCAGTGATTAGTTAAACAGAAAGGGGCTGGAAGAGCTGCCAGATTGCATCATGCATTGGAAAAGGTACTTGGCTTAACTACACTTGAGAGGAAGTTGGAAGGACTTTGACATAGGGCCTCCATTTTCAAACCTGAATGTAGGTTTTAGTGTAATAAAGTTAAAAATAACCAGAATATAGACCTTTCAGTTGTTGCAGGTGGTATGTAAATGCGAATAGGGGTACAGACATGTGCAGGTGTATCGTCCTGATTTAAAACCCATGTGTAACATGACCCTTTGTGAATCAGCATGCCTTGTCTCTCTATATTGATGCCAGCTTCTTAGCGACACCCTCCACACCTAAAAACTGGACCTTGCAAAGTGTTCAGCATAGTTTCCTGTCTGTTGAAAGCTTTCAACTTCTCCTTTTGCCATTGACAACTTCTGCTGGCTCCTGGGAGGAATGGCAGGTACCTTTCCTTCCCTCTGAGGAAGCTTCAGTCATTCTTCTCCTTTGCAGAAATAATATTTATATACTTCATTACGGGACATTGTTAGAGCCTGATATACGCATGGAAAGGCACATGTATTTCTGCCTTGTATTTGCATATATACATATATAGTGGGAAAAGACACTAGCATCCATACACGCAGACCCTGACAAAGCATGCTAAAGCAACGACACAGAGGCTTTGCTTTTTTCCCCCATATATTACATCTCCAAAGGGCTTTATGGACTGCTTAATATTTTACACAAAATGGTGTGTGAACAGAATGTTAGGTCTGTAAGATGAATTAATCATCAGGAGACAATTATGTTAAGATTATTGGTCTTGATTCTGCTAAAGGTTGTCTCTGTGGTATGATATGATTTTAATTGACAAGTGCTTATGTCTTTTTGTTCCTGTTAATCCTTTTCCCATTCAGTGTGATGCACGGAGTGTGCTCAGAAAGTGAAAGAGCAATTCAGAAGGTAGCCTTCCCTTCATCGTTCAGTGTGTCCACTCCATACCTCATGTGCTTCACTGTCTGCTACCTTCCACAGTGCCTGGGGAGGCGTCCAGCAGTTCTGGCATGGGAAGAGAAATTGCTGAAAACCTTTTTTGTCCTTTTATTTTTCTTTATTTTGGTAGAAACTTTTTGTGTTTTGTTGCTCTCGTGATTGTTTGTTAATGCTGTAACGCTGTAGGTGTTTGATGTCCATTAATTTGGTATTTGTTTTCCAGTATGTCCTGTCTGTCCTGAAATTTACCTACCCTACCCTTTTTCAAGGGTAAGTACCGTTTTAAGAATAGAGTTGTTTGAAAAATGACTTTAATCAGTAAATGTCTTGCTGTTCCATGCTGAAGCTGACTTTAGTACCTCTTGTCATTACTGGCTTTTGCTGTCTAGAGAACATACTTCATGAAGCCTTAGTAAAACATTAATGAATGTGTCTTGGTTAATTTTTAAACATCATGATGGTGATGTAATTAAGATATATAGACTCCATAATTTCTCTTTTTTCTGAAAGTCTTACGCTTCAGCATAGAAAAGTAGCAATTACAGTACAGCCTGTCTTCTTTGGAAATGGCACTCATGGATAATGTGCAGTTGTGGTATATTCTTTTGGTACGCTAATGAAAACCAACCTTAAACCCATGTTTAGGCATACACAAATACCATGTTGCTTATTTTCATGCTTAGCCTTTGTTGTAACTCTGCATCACAAGGCACTGTCATATCTTAATGATTGTAATGAGAAATTTAATGTTTTGTCAAATATCCATATATACCATCAGTGCTGTTAATGATTTGTGAGACATTTAGTGAAAATCTGGCTTCTTAGAGTCAAGACTTCCCTCATTTGTTCTTTTGAGATAACGCTAAAGTCTGCAGACACTGGAAATATTTTAATTCCTTTACTGCTGCTTAGCATGGCTTATATTTTTGCCTGACGTGCAGCCCCAGGACTGTGATCAACTCTAGGAATAATTGCCTTGGGAATCTCCATTTTTTTGTTGAGTGTACTCAGCTCTATTAAATAAGCAACGAATGCTTTCTTCAGTTCTGACACACACACAGAGACTGTCTCTTGGACAAGGCTTTTATCATATGGGGAAAGGGTTTTGAGTAATGTATACAAGTGTGGTAAATCAACAGTAAAAAAGCCAATTTCAATGGCGAGCAACTGCCTTATGGTACCTGTTATTTCCTTTTTCTATTATTTGGAAATGCATCTCAGCATGTTAATATTTTTCCATAAGTTCTGTCTTTTAAAGGTGACCTTTTCTTGAAAATTATTAAGTGGCTCAGATGCGCTTTTACGTAGACCTATGACAGATGAGCAAAAGAGGAAAAGAGTGTTTTTCTCAGTTCATGCTGTTGTCATGTTCGTTGTCATTGGTTTTGTTCCCTATATAATCTAAGACTGTATTGCATAGTGCTAAGCATCTGGAACTGTTACTAACTTCAACTTCTGTCCTTAAAACCTGAGACAAGAGGAAATTCTTTGCAATGAAGTTGATGGGAATTAATCACTGGCTTGGAATAGAGCACAGTCAAGCCTGCAGCAAACATCAGGGATACCTGGCTTTTAAGCTCTCATATGCTCCTCATCTAAAAAAGGTGAAGTGAGCTGTTACAGTAGCGCTGAATATTCATCATACCCATGTGGACAATGAGCTCGCTCTTCTCTGACGCTGTCCAACTGTATGTAATACTGTGTAGAGTGAATATTTGTTTATTTGCATATGTGTGAGAG
Source organism: Aptenodytes forsteri (assembly GCF_000699145.1). Taxonomy (NCBI): domain Eukaryota; kingdom Metazoa; phylum Chordata; class Aves; order Sphenisciformes; family Spheniscidae; genus Aptenodytes; species Aptenodytes forsteri. The sequence goes on from NW_008796043.1 coordinate 6,255,601, forward strand.
AGATTTTAAATAATTGCTTAAAGGCATTGCAATGAATGGGAATAATAAATAAAACCATTTCTATACCTGTTACAGATGTTAATGTGATTTAACACTGTAGTACAGTATCTCTGTCTGAACTGTGCTAGACGTTCAAGGATTTTTCACCCAAGAAACATGAAACACGTCTCTGAAAACCACTAGCTTAAGGAACAAGGAAGCTAATAACTTATTTTAAAGTTTAAAAAAAAAACCAGGGTGCATCACTACTAATTTTAAGTTATCTGCAAGCATTTCTAAGGCCTCATATACTATTTCCATAATAGACTAAGGAACGCCTTTATGGTAGGATAAGTCATTAAATAGATAAGTCAATGCAGAATGTATGTAATTGTTACATACCTTTTCAATGAGGAAACTGCAGTATTGTGTTTTATATGCAAGGTTATCTGGCTGTAAAGGCTCTAGAGGCTCTGAATCAGAGGCTCATGCAGCATAATGGTGTTATTGTTGATGACCCTTCACTTGATGCTTGCTACACAAGATGCAGGGCCGGGGAGAGGAAGCAGTCTGAGTTCAAGGGAGTTTGTAATCGAAGCCCAGCATGAATAACCGTGGGAAGTCATAGAGCTAATGTTTGAAACAACTAGGACTACATACGTCATCCTTGGGGCTTATTACTTCAGCTGAAGCGAGTCTTCGAATCCTGAAATCATGTTTATTTGTTCTAACAATACCAGTTTATGTATGAAAAGACATTCATCTCTTGTCACAAACCTTGCCTCACTTGCGCCTTCAGATCATTATGGCTGTAACATCACTGTTATTATTGTAAGCCGTGTGTGGGAAGAGATGATAAAATGGGGATTCAGTAACATGACTAAGGTAATTGTGGTAGATGGTAATTTACAAAACATTTGAAACAGGAGGTGGAAGAACCAGAGTATTAGAAAAGTTGGAGGAAATGAAGGCCCACAAAAAATGAAAGATTCAATGGGGAATAGTGGCATCCCTGGTAACCTGGAGAAACGGTAGATAACTAGAGTCATGGGTGTGCTGTGAGAAATTCTGCGGATTCTAAGGTCATGCTCCATGTGGTTAAAAAGGACAAACAGTTCAGAGGTGCTGTTTTGTTTCTATTTCAGGTGGCAGACATTAGTGGGTGGACTTCTGCTTCATGTCTCCTGGAAGCTGGGCTGGGTGGAGATAAACTTGTGTTCAAGGTACTGTGGGGTTTTCAGTGTCTGCTAAATACTTATTTTCAGTAGCTGGGTTACAACATAGTTAAGTTGGTTGTGGAAGTTACTAACTTGCTAAAATATAAGTCGGTGTGTGTGTGTTTGTATGTGTTCTGCTTCACAGGTATAGTAGAGATCTTGTGTTTTAGTCTAATGAATGTTAGTGACACACAAGTGGATTCAATTTAACCTTGGTAAAACAATCAAAAAAGCATAGTCATTAGTGAAAACTATAAGGATAACTTATCCAACCATCTGTCCACATCTCTTCCCTGGATTATTTTGGAGTATTATAAGAGAAACCTTGGTAACGTTAGTTGAGAGCATTGGCACGCGCTTCCCCAAAACCTCAGTGCAGTGAAGTCCACAAACGTGATCTGCCTTTTTCTGCAAGAAGTCTGTCCCATAAATGGGAATCATTCACCCTTGCCGAACTCTAGGATTTATAACTACACAGCAAGAGCAGCCATTGCAGTAGAGGATTGGTATAATAATCAAACTGCAAATTAAAAGGTGCTTTGTAGACGAAGATCATCTGCTTGAACTGAGTGTGACGGCAACTCAGAAGAGTCGTCCAGCATACTGTACTCTGCTCAGGTGGATCCATTCTGTGGTATGGAACGTGGCATATCTTTTTTTTATTTTGCAAAATCTTCTAATTTATAAGATATATGCCCACAGCGATTGTTGAATCTCCATCTCTGGAGATAGTAAAAACTTTACTGGACAATGACCTGAGTAACGTGACTTGACTCTGAAGCTGGGGGAGATTGGACTAGATGACTGCCAAAGTTCCCTTCTAAGGTAACTTTTTTCAGCAATTCTGTACTAGCACATCACAACTGATTGGGATTCAAACAGTTGGCTTGCAAAACTGAATCTCCTCATTTGGAATGAAATCCTGCATGTACGTCAGAAGAACCAGGTTAAGTTCTGCTTTCACGTCCACGCAAGTGGTGACTACATCACCACTGAAACTTAAGTCAAGTTGTAAATGGAAACACAATTTTACTTCCTATCTTTTATCTGCAGTGTAGATAAAATGAGGATATTGGTGTAAAAGCTGTCAATGATATTGGTAGAGGCAGGATTCGGGTCCAAACCTTGCTTTAGTGGCAGTCACTGCTATATATATTATTATCAAATGTATATTGTTTATGCAGATTTTGTCTTCACAGAACAGTCTAAAGGACAAAGGAATACAGCCATCACTAATGTCCTTTTTAGTTCAACTTTTCATCACTAGATGATTACTTTTGCTTTAAATCATAAAATTAAAGAAGTTGACTCTTTTTTCCCAGCTTGGAAAAGGTATTTTCATTTTTTTTAAAACTTGGAAGACATTAAAGAAAATACTGGACAAGAACCGTTTTGTGCTGTTGAAGAGGATGTTTTTATCTAAGAAAAGTTGTGGTGAAAAATTAGTTCGTGTTTTGACGATGGCGACTTCAGGCCACTAGATGTCAGCACACTATAGGAAAAGTGATTAAAACACATCTTGAGAAACCTCTTCATTAGTTTAGCTAGTACAGAATGCCTGTTCTAGAATAGGCTGAATGAAATGAACAGAATTAATTGACATGTTTTGGCTATAATTCAGCCAACTACTTAAGCAAGAGTTTAAATCTGTCTTTCTTCAGAAGAATTAGGCACATGCTTTGATGCTTTGCTGGACTGGACTTGTAGCATATATCTCCTGTATTTTAAAAAAAAAAAAATCACACCACCCCCACCCCCAAACCAACCAAAAAATTCCCCAACAAACAAACATAATGTCTCAAAGTTTCTGTCTACCACTTCGTCTCAAGCTCCTTTGCCCTCCAAAGGTGATTTTTCTTAGTACTATCACTGGGATAAGGACATTCCCACCCCCCCACCTCCCCTCCCTTACAGAATATTGGTCTCTGAATCTATCTCTGTGTGTGTATAGGATACTTAAGAATACCATATCCAGTCCTCAGTCTTGTCATGCTTCAAATAATAAACTGCCACCCATTTGTTTGTTTATTTCCACAAAGTCCTAGTACTTCCATCACGTGGACTGATCTCGTATGCTTTCTGAGCCAGTTCAGCTTATCCCAAAGTGTCTCAGCAGAATTTTATTACATAGAGATCATCACCCTTTGTCTAAAGTCTGGAATACTAGCTTCACAATAAAGACCAAATAAAAACATATTACTTAAAATAATTTCTTTTAGGTTTTGTGGGTACCCTGCTTTTCATCTGCTTCCCCCCCAGTACTCGCAGCTATAAGGGACTCAGTCACCATCATCATTGCTTCTAAAGGGTGAATGGTGACTGTCTGCAAAACTTGTACCCGAAACAAGGCCTCTGTGGAGCACAGAGGAGTATGTGTAGCATCTGCATAATGCTTCTAGCACTGCAATCTGCCGCCCAGCTTCTGCCTAACCCTTGTAGGCACGTAAGTCCTATGAGTTCCGGTTGGCATTTCTTGTAGTGCTGAATTTTCCCCACAGCTAAGCAGCAGCTCGGAGCCTTGCTTAAACCAAAGCTCCGAAGTGTGGTTTAGGGGAAGCTACCCATTGACTTCAGTGGGCTTTGGATCTAGCCCTACAACCACAAGCTCATCAGTTCTTTTATGTCACTGAGCTTTCCTGTTTTGCATGTACATCACTGTATTGCCAACAGAAGAAGCTACTAATTGGTTTACATACAAGACAGATTGTTGGTGCTGACACGTTACATCAAACATTCTTTTTCAGTCCTGAAATTCTCACTTGGCAGCAAAAAATTCTACGCTTACATCATGGAAAAAGCATCTGAAGTCCTTTTCCGTTGCACTTTGCAGTATTGCACTGGAGATGAAGATGTATTTGGGATTCCTAGAATTTAGTGGTGGGGAACATGAAAGAGTGTTATGTTCTGAATGAAAATTCAGTTTTCATTGTGTGTTCCTTTCATCTTCCCAGCCCGCCTTTTCTTTTCTCCCCTCCCCCTTTCTTCCATTTGTTGCAGTTCCAATAGGGTGGGGATATTTTTGTTGGTGTCTGATGTGAACTCATTGGTAATGAGGTATGACAGTTTTAGATCCTGGTCTTGGTGAAATTCCAGTTGAAGTCAATAACCTTAAAAGGAACAGTGTTTTTATAAAAAATGGTGGTGACTGCCCCAACAAACAGAGCAAATATTTATCCCAGTGAAAGAATATAAAGATTACTCTGTTTTTGTTACCCTGGGTTTTTGATCAAGTATCCTAGAAAATTATGTATTAAAAAAAAAGAGGAAACACGATGTTTAGGTTTTCTTTCCTTGTCTGTGTTTACATGAATCTTTGGGCATGTTTTATCTTCATTCAGACTGTTCTGATTCCATCGTTTAGTAGTCTATTTTTCTTGTGTTCCATGAAGCGTGGTAGCGTAGCGGTACTTATAATTACGTTTTAACTCTTACATGCTAGTTGGAAGTGTAATCCAAGTGAAGGAACTACAAGCAGTTTGGTTTCGTTTTGAGAATCAGCATTATTCACTAACGTTTTCTCGACTTTAGTTCAAAGCTTGGGAAGAGTGAATGGGGGTAGCGGTGTCTTCAGTCCTGGGAAGCCCTTGGATCAGGCCTTTAGATCACTGCTACTCCTTTCCTCCCTTGCTCAAAATCTTACATTATTCTCTCTGAAATTTACCACCTACCTGATCCCTTTTCCTCTTAAGTACCGAGATAAAAAAAGAAGTGCAAATTCTGAAGCCCCTTCTCAGAACTGAAACCTGACCCTACTGCAATAACCATGGCTAAAAAAAATACCAGATCAATCTGTGATGACTTCATTTCTCCATTAGTTGTCAAACTGCCTCTAGGAGTTTGGCTTAGTCGAAGGAGTATCATTAAGAAATCTCAAGAGACAGGCTCCCACAGAGACAATCTGATCTTTAGGAAGAATCTCGTTGTAAATCTGGCTGAGAAATGAATGTGTGGGTGGGCAAGTGTATTTGTACATAGTGAAAATGTGTGCTGTCTGTGCAAGTACGCCATTTTATGCCTTCATTTGTCAGTTTTTCTTCCTTTTACAGCACATCAAGGAAATTAGTTGAAATTTCTCTCCCTTAAAACCAATAGGAGTAATTGCTGTGAAACAAACAATTTTGCAGGGAAAGGAGCCAGGGAAAGAGTAAAAGAAAGAAAATGTATCTGCAGATAGTTCCTATCTGGGACTAGATGAAGTGATTAATTTCTGTCTCAGACTTCTTTACTACATGGGAGGAATACTGAACAGTCACACAATGAATTTAATACGCACACCTTTGAAATATGTGTACATATAAACGTATTATTATATTCCTTGCAAGCAACACTTGCTGACTGTATGTAAACAGAATGTGGTGAAGTAATGGGATTTTAATTGTTTTCACAGGTCTGAAATCCTGTCATGGCTTCCTGCTTCAGTACTGTTTGTTGGCATTATTTATGCTGGCTCTAGGGCACTGTCTAGATTGGTAAGAAACGCACAAGTAGAAGTCAGTTCTTTATTACCTCTACTGTATGAGCAAAGAACATTCCCTTCACACAAGGTGTTTAATGCTGTTCCTGGGTTGGGGGGAAAGAAGGGAGGAGGGGCTTAAATAATACATACAGTGTTAATGGTGCTAGAGCAGCAGTCCAATCCGACGAAGTGTAGAGCAGTATCAAAAAGCACTTCCGCGACAGTCCAAAGCACTCAGCATCTCTCCAGAGTACTCAGTGTTTTGCAGATCCTCAGTGGTCTGAATTGTGCGAGTAGGGAAGAAGCTGAAGAAGTTACTAGCTGTAACTTTGCAAAAGGGGGAATGGGGCTGTGGGATCTGTGGGAAGTCCTTCCAAGAAAAGGATGAGGACCATTTCAGTGAGAGGCTTTTGATGCTTCACAGGATTTGAAAACATAAATTGAAAGTTGGAAAGAGATTATGGGAAGGGTTAGATCAATCAGTTTTATGATCCATTTGAATCACAGTAACCTACCGAATGTTTAGAGGATATCAAATCTGCTTTCATTAAAGTTGAATGCTTTTTACTTAAATGATATAGTCTTTCTTAAAAAAAAAAAAAAAAGCAGTGACATGAATTTTTAAAAAACAGCAATGTTTTTCTGCTGTTATGCAGTCTGCCAGGCCAGATTCTGCACTAGTTCCCTTCTGCATTCTGGCAATGCGTCTTAATCTAACTCCAGAGCCAGCTCGCTCCTGCCAGCCCCTAAACTCCAAGAAGGATCAAAAGGGAATTTTTGACAAGATTCTGCTTGTAGTGATCCCCTGAACATCCCAGTGGAGAGGTAGGGCAGAAAAGGACAGCAGGTCTCTGTCCTCACAAACAAGGCTGGGGGCCTCATCTCGGACCCAGGTGACCTTTGGAAAGCACAGGCATGTGCTCAGAAGCCCCATGCCTCTAGATTAGCTCTGTCTTGGAGTGATTGCGTTTAGTTCCTCTCGGTTCCTTGTCAAAGCAAGTTCCAGTGGGCTTCCCTAGTGTAAACTGAGCAAAGATCCCTAAGGAGAGCCCTGTCTGGAAACAGCAATAAAGCCTTGGCAGCAGCATCTTTTCTCTCTGCTCACCTGGGAGGTGGAGGAGGTATGAATCACATCCTCTCTGCTATTTCTTCTTACTTCCTAGTCATCCTGTAAGTGTCGTGGTTTAATCTCAGTCAGCAACTAAGCACCACGCAGCCGCTCGCTCACTCCCCCCCACCCGGTGGGATGGGGGAGAGAATTGGAAGAGCACAAGTTAGAAAAAGTCGTGGGTTGAGATAAAAACAGTTTAATAATTGAAATAAAATGATAATAATAATATGATAATAATAATAATAATACA
>NW_008796043.1:6263057-6371892 GCF_000699145.1 Aptenodytes forsteri
ATGACGTCACATGGTATGGCATGTCCCTTTGGCCAGTTTGGCTGTGCCCCCTCCCAGCTTCTTGTGCACCTCCAGCCTTCTCAGTCGGTAGAGCATGGGAAGCTGAGAAGTCCTTGGCTAGTGTAAGCATTACCTAGCAACAACTAAAACATGGGTGCGTTATCAACTTTGTTCTCATCCTAAATCCAAAACACTGTACCAGCTACTAGGAAGGAAATTAACTCTATCCCTGCCGAAACCAGGACAATATGTTACCTTGTTTCCCTCCTGTCCCTGCTCTGGTCATTCAAGAGTGAGATGCGCTGGAGTGGCAGAGGGGCTGTGAATGGTTTTGGTTTGTATCCCAAACCTTTGTTAAGGAGCATCTCCCATTTCTGAGTGGCTTTTTGTTGTACATGAATGGGGATTTAGCGGCCTAATTCCGTGGCCATTTTAGGAGGAAAGACAAAAGGCCAAGTAGCCTTAGGCCATAGTTACTATGTAGTGCCTTGCACTGGGGCTAAATTCGATCCTACATAGAAGCTTTACTTACAATAATTTTGCGTACAACAATTTTATGACACAGTGAGAAGGAAAATGCACTCTCCCAGACTCGTACCTGAATGGGCTCACCTCAGCAGTGTATTTGAATTAAGTGGGTTTATTCCTAAAGCAGAAATTACGTGCACTTTTTTGATCGAAGCCAGGGAGACCCACTTTCAAACACTCCTGTATACTGGCAGGGCTACAATCTTAATCTCTGTTTGTGCCTCTCCCTAGAGGTGCTGGCAGTCTCCCCTGCCCAGGAGTTCAGGGCTGGAACTGGAGGAGGGCTGCTTAGCTCTGGACTGTGGTGCATTAACAAAAGTATGCAGAACTGCGAGGGGAGGTTTGTACAGAGTCTATTCACCCTGCTTGCCCAACCAGTAAACCTTTCTTTTCGTAAGCATTAAGCCCACTCACAAATTTAAGAAATACTCGCATCAAAGACAATAGACATATGGAGAAGGTTAAGTGGGCTAGGCAAACTGGAGCCATTGTTGGCTCCAGAACACATTTGGAAGAGCCAAAAGCAGGGGGGAGGAAAGAAAAACCCAATAAATTGGCTTCACAAAAGGAAGAATGTAAATTCTGCTGTCAGAATTTCCTTGTGTATGGTTATTTCTTGTATTTCCTATTATTGTGTCAGGCTCGGGATGCTTATGTTAGATACTTCTGGTTTTATGTTCTCAGTTGTCCAGCAACAGGGTTGAGAATTGGTTTTCAGAATCGGTGAAGCTGGGGCAGACAACTTCATGCCAGTTGTGTTTGTGTGATTTTCATTCCTTGATAATTTAGAGGTGTTAAAAGTTATCTTGGTGTAACTGTTGTGTTTATGGATCCACCCAAGTTGTCATTATGACTTAAAATGTTTAATTAGCGATGCTTATCCAGCTTTATGGGAATGAAAAGAAAAATCCAGAAAATACAGCTTTCTGAATACAAAGTCAAATTTAAGAGTTATTTGCTGCTTCTATCACCTGATACTTAAAAGACATGGACATCACTGAGAAATTAACTCATTCTCTACTCCTGTGATTTAAATACTATACACAAGTGGGGAAATACTGCTTCCTAAAACTGCCTTAGTCTTTAGATTATCTTAATCAGAGCAGAGAATTGGTTCTGTTTCAACTGTCTGAGAGACCATGGATCTGATTTGGATGAAGTATTAGGAACCACTAATTCTGGTTGGGTTTGCCTGGGGCAATGAGTGTTTGATTCATTATTGTTATCATTGGGGTTTGTTTCTTAATGATTTCATGTTGGGATGGTGTCCAGATACATCAGTGGGCATAATTTCAACATCACTTGTGTATGAACTATTACATTTCTACCCTAATTTCGGGCAGCTCTTCCTAGCAGTAACTGAAAGCAATCACCTAAAATCATCTTGCCCGTAATTCTGTTCCTAGGAGTCACACTGTATTCTTAGTACCAGTAGACAGAGATGGGAAAACTAATGAGAACTGTTTGCTGTGGAGGCTGCAGATATTTGAACAGAGAGGCAAAACTAGAGGCAGAAACCTGGAGCAAACCTCACTGAGGTAGCTGTGTACAAACAAACCGACCGAGCACTCGAAAGTGGGAGAAGCAGCAAGCAGGGTCTGCATTTAAAGATGCCTGTGCCATGTAATGGTGATTGGAATGGGTCTAAGTCCCTTTTAGGAGATGTGGCATGGGTTTACAGCTTAAAAACCAAAACAAAACCCAAAACCACAAACATGTGGGACAGCTGTCCCTAAGAGGAGTGCCCCTTCCTATGTGTGTGACTGTTTTGGGTTGATTTGGGTGTTTTTGTTCTTTCCCAATGACAGCCAATTCCGATGTTCCTCACCGTGCACAACGCAGCAGAAGTTATAACCTGTGGGTTCCAGAAGTTTGTGCAGAAAGAGGTAATTGATCTATTAATTGATATATTCAAGGTACCTCCTGTGATATAATTGCCTTATAACAAGACACCTAATGTCTTTTAATACAGGCATTAGTGCCATGTGCTTTTCTAGTCTCGCTGTGATAGCTAGTCATTAATGAGACCCAGAGAGAGCTTTGCTGTTGACAAGTATCTATACTGGTGTTTTCTTTTCCCCTTTAGTTGATGAAACACTGCAAATACGTATCGACAGTTTGATCTGCATTTTTAAGACTGGCTTGGTCCTGCTTGTTTTTTCCTTTGGAAAATTAATATTGCCTCTCTCTCATGCCCCACATAAGAATCTCATTGTCTGAGCTGAGAGGGAGGAGGACTGGGTCCTTAGATGTAACCAGTATAATATATCTAGTATTTGATCTATTGTATGATTATAGATAGATCACATCTCCACATGAAATGCAGGAAAAAAAGTGTATTTTTGGATTTGTTTTGAATGCTTGAGAATCTGTCCCGAGACCTATTAAAGTCAGGAGAGTAATTCCTGCTCCCTTTAGTAAGAGCTAGGTTTGTTTCTCACAAATTGCATTGGGGAGCCTTCTTTTTAGGCTATGAAATGCTTTTCTAGTTGACTAGAGAGCTGCTGTTTGAGGTAACGCTGGGAAATCATTCATCACAAAGTCATTTCTACAGTGGCCCCTGGCTTGCTGTGGAAGGGTTCTTCCATTCATTACCTCTGTTGTGTATACAGAAGACAAATAAATGGCCTGTGTTTGCTACTCCTAACAAACTGAAGAGGTCACTAAGGTTGCGCCGAAGGGACATAGCAGTGTGTACCACAGCATGTCCCTGTGGCATTGTCCTCTGATTAGTGTCCCTGTCAAAGTGTTTCATATTTTCCTTCTAGCTCACATGTTTATGTCTCCTCTCTTGGAAAACAAAAGCACTATGGACAAGGATAATGCAAAGACAGGTCTTGCTGGGAAGGTTCTGGAGAATAGTTTTGGACCGAAGGATTGGGAAACTCTCAGGAGTTTAGACAAAGACTGATTTGGCTGGGGTAGTACCTAATTAATTAAGAATACTCAATATTTGAGTACATACAATACATAGTTTTGGTATAGTTCAAGTTAAATCTGAGGACCAGGTATAAAGTTCATGTCTGGTTTTAAGTTTACCTGCTGGTAAGTAATCTGAAAATATAAATCAAGTTGGAGTAGGCTAATCTGTAGTCCTGGTTCTTTTTTTCAAATTAAATTTGCTAAGCAGCGCTCAAACATAACGGGCTGTTGAGTGTTGCTCACTGGATTTTTAATGTGTTTGGTGCAGTAAGATCGGCTGTCGTCACTTTCCTGTTTTTGGAAGGAGAAAGCACTATTTCACCATTTTTATTTTTAAATTTTAATTTTTGTAATCATACTTTCTTTTTTACAGCAGACCTCTCATCTGAAAGTCTGTAGGTAAGCTTTTAAAACTGCTCAGATTCAGATTCAGACTTGTTTTGGCTCCAGCTTCTGTATTTGCTTCAGATAATGGCACACCAAAACAATGAAGAATGTAAGGCACATTCCCGTGGGCGGTGAGCCTCAATTGCAACATAGGAGTAATTAGATATTTTTAAAATGTATTTTCTTTTTTCTTTTTTTGACAATTGCTTAAATAGATACATTTTTTCCTCCTTACAAAAATAAAAAAGCCAGAAGGCCAGTCTTCCTGAATAACAAAGCAGTGCTTGTAAGTATGTTTTTGGAAAGGAGATAGAAATCGGGTTTGAAGTTCCAGTGGGTAATCTTAAACAGTAAGAGAAAGATAATTAATGTGATAGAAAATAGTTAAAAATGCCTTTCCCAAGAAAGAAAAGGTGAGTGATATCCAGTTCTGCTAGAATCACTCATATTAAGCTATACAACCTACCAAGCCTCGTTGGCCCTAGTTGTTTAGGCTTCAAAAAGGAGATAGAAAGGGACAAACAGAAGTCAGCCAGTCATGTATTAAAAGTTTCACTCTTCCCCCCATCCCCTTGAAGAACACATACTTGCTGTCCTCCACATTCTGTAGTCTTTGGGCTGTACTTAGAGTGGATAATGTTGGGTTATTATTTAGTGTACTTGGAGGCACCATCTTCCTGTTGTTTCCGTTACCTGACTTACTGCGGCCTTGTTTTCACCACTGGATTATTGTCAAGGATACCAGTTTTTTTATCATCTTTATTCTGTCTTTTCCTATGCCCCTAGAGAGCAGGAAAATAAGCTGCAAAAGCAAACGTTTGTTATTATTAATAGTGACAGTCCGCAGAAATTCCACATCAGTGTATTCAGTGTAGCCGGTAGAAACACTGGCTCAGCCACAGGTTAAGAATTTATTTAGTCCAAGTCAGTGGACTAGGGGAGGACTTGTGCTGTCCTTAAGCCATTTCTAGCGTAATACCACTCACTCCCACTTTGCTCTGTGTTCTGGAGTTACACCATAACTTTTAATGGAGTCACCTCTGCTGGAATTGTTGTAAAAGGCAATTCACCTTAATGAAATAACTTTTTGGTAGCCATTCACAGCCAGAAATGGGTTGATTTTGGCTTTCTGAAGCAGCCTAGGGAAGTGGCAGTGCAGGGAAGAAGCAGCAGATGGCAAGTGAAGAAAATTATTTGCTACCAAAAAACTTGTTTTCATCACTGCTGAGATGTTTTGTGCTGCATCTCTTCTCATACAACTTTGCTGTGTATGAGTTATGAAGAATGCATGATGTAAAACTTAATTTTGGTGGCAGAAATTACTTTTTAAATGTGGAATAAAAATTAAACAAATGAAATGTCAGTGTAAAATTGAATGGAATTGCCTATACTTTGCTGAGAGGACATACCCAGGTTATGAGCTTTTGGTCTTGTTTGTTTTTTTCCTCTTTTCCACAGTGTGCTGTTCCTCCTGGTAGCAGCAGTGTGCCTTCCTTTCTGTGACACACAGGTGAGCTCTGCTTTGTAAAGCAGCTGTAGTTAGACCTTGATGTTTGACATCTTGTTAGCATATGAGGGTTGCAGCTTTTACTTGTAAGCTAGGGTGGGATTCCTGTGAAGGAATTGTAAATGTTGCCTATTGCTGTGTTGTAGTCTTGCTGGTTTTAATGTGTTTGCATCATGGTAAAACCTCTGAGCCAGTGCAGACATGCAGCTCTTTGGTGAAGCTGGTGGCTGGGGAAACCATAGTTTAACTTGATATAGGGCTTAGAGCAAATCACTTAGGTTTGAATTAATTGCATGTACTTTCAGGAGGTTCCTAAATTAGCTTTGTAATCACTCTACATGCTTTCTGTAGCTACTGGAGAAAGAAAGTGCCTCCAGAGAGTAGCTCAGTCCAGCAAAGATCTATTCCTTGGAGGTGCTTTTCTCTTTTGGAGACTTAGGAAGGCTGCTTCCTTGTTTTTAGATACTTTAGTTAATGTCTGAAGCCAGGTGGGATGAATCTAGGAACTTGTCTGGATGCACCTGATCGAATGTAACCATCAGAAGCGTTGCACCTGTGCTAGCTCCCTTCATAGTCCATGGTGCAGAGCAGGAAATTCTGGCATATAATTCATCTCCCCTGAGAGCATACATCTAAAATGTGCCAGGTGAATTCCTCTCAAAAATGTTTATTTTTCCCCGTCGATCGTGAAGAGAGCCTACCTTGCTCAGAGGCAGATGTCTGTTTAAAGCACTCTCTTGAATACTCTGTGGTTAAGAGCAGGAATCTGGCGTATAATTCATCTCCCCTGAAAGCAGACATCTAAAATGTGCCAGGTGAATTCCTCTCAAAAATGTTTATTTTTTCCCCGTCGATCGTGAAGAGAGCCTACCTTGCTCAGAGGCAGATGTCTGTTTAAAGCACTCTCTTGAATACTCTGTGGTTAGTGAGAGGCTTGGGGAGAGAGACTGCTTAGCTGCTGCAGGGGCTGAGAGGGGAAAGGAGACAAGACAAAAACCTTAGTGATGTTCCTCTGATCCTCTTGCCCCTCCCTGACTGCCAATACAAGACTAAACAGACTGGGGCCCATATTCTCAGATGGTTTAAAATGATGTACATATCTGAAAGAAATAGAGCTATCCTTGCTAAGACTCCTGAGAGCCTGGGTAACTGGCATATGCCAGGTCTCTAAGCGGGACAGGAAAAGCTTTAGTCTTCCTAGTCTTCTCTTTCCTCGTAGCATAGCTCCCGCTCGCTGTACTTGCTTTGTGAAGCTCACTGCAGGGAACTAGCGATACGTATGTTTACGTGAATGTGCATTTATTTATGCAGATGTTCTTTATTGCAGTTTGATCCAAACGGTTATTTATGGGCTCTAATTCACTTGATCTGTGTTGGTAAGTCATTTTCTTTTGGAAAAAGAATTAAGAAAAGTAAATGTGTTGGAGAAGCAAATCAGCTTTATTATGAAGTTACTGATATTTAAGGCTCTTGATGTAAGAAACACTTGGAAAGAATGAAGAAGCTCAGTAAAGATAAGAAAATGCATTCCTTTTATACCTTCTACGTTGGAAACAACAACAGAATAAACTAGATGTTGTAGTCAGTTAACAGTGGATGAGAAAACGTACGTACGATTTTAATCAGCACTAAGCTTTTCTGGGAGTTTTTGATGGTTGCCTACTAAGAGACACTTCTTCCTGAGGGGAGAAGAAACATGAAGAAAACCAACCAATAGCTTGTAGTTGGACCTTTATTGCACACACTGATTTTATTTAAAAACTGACAAAAATATTCTAAAATATCATGGAATATGCTCCCAGAGGAAGGGTGTTGAAATGTTGGGGGGTTTTATGCAATCATACGCATTTTTAAAAAAACTTAACAATGAGTTGCATAACCTGTCAGGTTTTCTTTTGTCTTTTTCAGACTAAACATTGATTCTGATAAATAATAATTCTTCCCTGAAAAGCTAGAAACAGTCAGACCCAGAAAATCTGAAGAAAACAAGAGTAGTAATTTTTAACTAGGAGATTTGTGTCTTTTGGAGCTTTAGGCTGTATAATAAGGGTCTTGTATTTGGTTCTTAGCTGTCCTATAGACTTAGCGAGTGACTCATTCATATGTTAAGTCTTGTCTGCACATTAGGGATGATTCCTTCTTTATTTTGTCTATTCATACTGTAAAATTTTCAGGGCAGAGGTTATGTGTTTATATGTATTTGTGTCTAGGGAGGTCTAGAGATCCCACTGGAAAATGTTGTTGACATACAAATATGAAATAATATATTTTTTTTTTCCTTTAGGAAATGTTATATGGTAAACATTTGCTCATTTAGATAGAACAAAAAGCTAAGGATTTTTCACTTCAAATACTTGTTTGCTGTAACGAGTGATGTTACTGCTTTCTCAAAGCCGAGAGTTCTCATTTGTAAAGCACTGCTAGGCCACAGAGGTGGAAAGCTGCTTAGAGAGTCTTCAGGAGACCTCTTCTTTGTGCTTGAAAGGTGTAGGAAGTGCCAACGTGATGTTTATGCTCAAAATATAGCTTCTTTCCATTTCTCTTGGTTTTGAGAGAAAGTTGTTGATAGGACTGTTGGGGTATTTTTGTGTAATTAGATTTCCTATCAACTAACATGGAATAAAGATGCTACAAGAAAGGGTAAACAGATGAACTAGTTTATCACACAGTTAATCAAGACAGAGCATTAGAGAAAGGATATGTGTTCTACCCTTCAGCTTGGTTAATGGAGGCAGAATTGAGGACATCTATTACATAGTGTTCTACTGGATTTGCTTTTCATGTTCTGGTTTTCTTTGTGGATAAAAAAAAAACAACCCAGAAAACCTTGAAGAAAGGGTCTGAAAAAATAGAGCTTGAAGCTGTATTGTTCCTTCCTTGAGTGCTTAAAGCTTTTTCCAGAATAGAAATGGGAGCTAACCAAGAGGTGGGTAGGTCAAGAATGTAAAGAAGCTGGAGACCCTAGAGCTGAGAGAACTCTAAACATGAAAGATGGCTCAGAGCCAACAGCTGTAGGGGTCTACATAGATGAACACATCATAGAAGTTACCCCAAAAATGGGGTGGGCTGAAGAACCCATTCTATGACGCTTTTCTGTATGTATTTACACACACATGTACACACACACACTCCTTTGTAGTTGCCATGAGCTAGGCGTTGTCTCTTCTTCAGAAGGACTAGCAGAAACACATAGCATGACCGTACTCTGAGCTGATAACGCTTTGAAAACCATTAATTTGAAGCGATAGGTTCATTTTACTCATGGTTTAGGCATCCTTTGTGCCGTGTTGCTAAACTGTAATTCAGAGGGGTTCCATGTCTGCCGGTACCAGGGCCAAACAAGCTGTTGTTTGTCAGAATGATTGCATGTTATGGCAATTACGCATGTCATTTCAATTACAGGGGCTTACAAAGTGTTTCACAAGTTATGGAAACCTAGCTCTTTAAGGTAATGTGTTTTCATATTCTTTTAAAAAGAAAGAGATTGCTATCAAAGAGGGTTAGACTATGTAGCAGTCAGGTAAACCGTAGGGATCTCTGCGTTATCAGTGTGAGCTGGGCCACTCCTGGTCAATCATTAATGACTTCTCTTGCAAGAGGAGTCTTATTTATTGTTGTTAACAATAGCATGTGGTTATTGATAGTTATACTGCTAACTTGAACACTGAATTGGTTTTGAACAGTGTATTATCAAAGGATGATGACTCAGTCCTGGAAAAAGAACCCCTAATATTGACACAGGCATTAAGAGGAAGTGTTAGTTTGTGTTAGCCTTGAAAGCTGCACGGTTTGAATCTGTCAGTATCTCCCTTTGCGACACAGTCTCAAAAGCGTTTAGCAGCTGGTGACTTGCCACAGGACTGGAATGGCTGAGTACCTTAAAAACCTTGAAACCTTGCACTAATCCCATGTGCATGTTAGAACTTCAGCCAGACAATAGTTGTTTTGAAAGCAGGTGGCGTTACATATTCAATGTAATACAGTGTCTGTGATCTGCAGCTGTCTGTGTGGATGGGGATGGATATGTTGCCACTGCATATTATGTATATGTACATACTACATGTGTGTGTAGGATATGGATAAGCTCATTTCTTTCAAAACCATTTTCCATCTCTGTTTAAAGAGTCTAAATTTTAGTCAGTCTCACTTTATCTTCACTTTAAATGAGACTCCCACTGACATAGTAACAACAGAATTAATGTGCAAATGATGTGTAAATTAATATGCTGATTATATATTGATAATGTTATAATATTGATAGATTATGGTTATAATGTATATAATTAAAATGTTAGCGTTACCTAATTATAACATTGTGTCATATATTATATAATATTAATAAATTATATAATATAATATTATGTAATATTATAGTGTTATAATACTACTTAATATACTGATCTCTTATACCAAATGAAATGCATTACTAAAAGAACACCTTTTTTTCTTTCCCTCCTCTCCCAGTGATCTGGACCAACAGTACATCAACTATGTATTCAGGTAAAATGAATAAGCCTTTGATACACCATAGCTGGTTTTATGTGGTATATGTTTTCATTTTCAACCATGGCTTGTTTAGGAAACTCATAGCTACCACTACTTAAATATATTTATTTAACAGGACATTCACTGAAAGAACAGTGCTAAGCTGAACGACTTAGCAGCTGAATTTTTTTGGCTCTGGTTATAGGTGGACATGCCAATATACACCTGGGGAGGTAACGAGGTGTTAATTATGAATTTTTTAATCACCATGTGCACAAGTGATCTATCATTTCCAGAAATAATATTTACAGAGTAACTCCCTGGCAATACCCCACTTCAGAAAATAAAACTTGTACAAAATTGCCAGAAGGGGATGTAGTGGTTACAAAAGCATGATGTGCAAAGAACATGAGCAGTAACTGATTGTTCAAAGTGCCGTTAGTGGGATTGAGTAATTCAGACTTTCTTGTTTTTCTGATTTGGAGATATAAAAGTGGCTTGTTATTTTGTAGTTAGTGAAAGAGCCTGAGTCACTGACCAGACTCCCCTGCATTTTTTTTATTTAAAAAAAAAAAAAAGTCAGTCCTTTCCTCAAAGAGCCATATAAGCCAGAACATTCGGTGTGCATGGCTCCCATTAGATTTTTGTGAGGCTTGATTTGAAGTAAGGCGTATAGAGACTTCACTAGATTCTCCCCCATCCATAATCACATCTTGTATATGTTGACCTCTTTTCTTGGAACGGTAGCTAAAGTTGTATGGGAACACTATGGAGTACGGATACTAAGTTCTAAGAAAGGATGGTCAAAAGGAATGAAAGAGAGAGCAGAAGTTAGGAATAAGCATAACAAAAGTGAAGCTGTGCTTGTCCATTTGATTAGGTGGATGTGTGCTCTTCTCTGACTACATTAAAGATCCTTGATAGGAACACATCAGGGACACCAGTGGAGGACAGTTACTTCACTTCAGTTCCCATTTATCTTGTGAGCATCAACAACACGATAATACTGTGTATCTCTTTCTATCTTAGTTCAATCAAATCTCCTATTTCCATAGATAAGTAATGCAGGCCTTTGATTTTGTGTTTGTATGATTCCAGTGTCTATTCACCAGGGTCCCATGTGTTGACAATATCTGAATATCAGTTTGCTTGAAGTAGGCTCTTGTTTAAGTCAGTTGTTGTTTTCCATCTACTATGAAGTGCAAAGCAAATCAGTTTTACTCAAAGAAGGTAGCTGTGTTTATTGAAAGTGTTTTGAAGAATTAGTCATGGAACTTGTAAATATGCTGCTGCGTGCAGAAATAACTCATCAAGTCTTGAATGAGCTGTAGCTATTTGTCTGTGTTGAAGAGAGAATCATGAAACAAGCAGTAAAATAAATTGATTTTTCATTTGGCACCTGCCTGACTATGGCTCTCAGTTGTCATTTTAGTTGAAAACTGCATCTGGGCCAGAACCTTTAAATTCAGATTTTGGCTGAAGGTCTTAATTTTGCAGCTTTGATTGAAAAGTCAGGGCTGGGTTCCTGCTGTGTTAGTTGATGGTATCCTTTGAAGTCTGTGAAGTTGTCTCCACCAGAGAGCAGGAGTTCCACATTACATGGAAAGTATGATTATTGATTTAGAGGCTTTTGAAAGGGAGAAACTTCTCATTAAGGAACTGTGGGGTGCAGTGGTATGTATTTTAAAAATGTTATTTTTAAAAACAAGACAAAAAAACCAACAATGGAATTGTGCAAATTGGAAGATGGCTTTTTTTAGCATCTGCTTAAAAGTAAAAATGGGTTATCAAAGCTTGCAAAGATTTTCACCATTAAGGGGCTTAAAGGTCAGTGTAGCTTGCAAGATGATTGTGCAGAGCAATTGCTGGAAAACAGGTGGCTTAGAGGAGGTAGAAGACTGGATGCTTATTTGTTTGGCTTGGGTCTGGATATCTATATGTCTATGTATCTACGTATGTATGTGTATATATATATTTCTATGTGTTAGAGAAGCTCGCAATCCATAGCATTTGGACCTCATCTTGTCTAGGGAAAACAAACAGTACCATGGGCAGTGGGATAAGTAACACCTGATTTCTTTTAGAGTTTTGTTTTGTTATAATAACGGATGCTGTTAGAAAGGGTGTGAAATTTGGCGGAAGCTCTCTCCTTGTTTGTGACCTCCATGGCGTGCCACTGCCATGAAAGTCCTCCAGCATCTAACGGGGCTGAAATCTTTCTGCTACAGAAGGCACTGGCAGGGTTTGTCTCTTTGTGAGACCTCTGCACATGTAGTTATCTTGGAGATGACTGCCACTTCCCAAATTTGGATGAAGCTGGTCAGCGTGTTTGAGAGCTATGTAGAGCTATGTATGTGTGAGTACACACAGCTTTATTGCACAAGCTTAATTTCTGTAGAAAACAGTCAAAAGTATTTTTAAATCACATTGAGTAGAGGGCATTTTACTGTGAACGCTCTCTGAATGAGCGCTAACTCCTCACGGGCAGTCCTGGGTCAGAATTACTGTAAACGTGTGCTTATCTCTGTCAGAGGGTGCCCAGCACTAAATTTTGTGATTTAGCAGGCGTTAAGGTATATGCTACTTCCTCTGCTCAGGGCTTCTCGAGGACTGTTTCGGCCATGACAGGATCCCAGTTCCACCTCCAGAACAGGACAGTCTAATATGTACCGGTGGTCTTGTCTGTACAAGCATGATTCTATGATTCTGTGATTTATGAAGGAACTTGCTAGTGTGGTATCAGTGCAACTTTTTCCTCTTAGCACTATTATCAATAGGCCTTTATAGCTCCTTATTTCTAACCTAGATCAGGCAGCTGACATGCGGCTGTGCAGGGAAAAGAAAGCAGCTGTGTGGGCACAGCTAGATAGTATTTAGAATCGTAGAATCATTTAGGTTGGAAAAGACCCTTAAGATTGAGTCCAACCATAAACCTAACACTGCCAAGTCCACCACTCAACCATGTCCCTAAGCACCACATCTATACATCTTTTAAATACCTTCAGGGATGGTGACTCAACCACTTCCCTGGACAGCTTGTTGCTGTGCTTGATAACCCTTTTGGTGAAGAAATTTTTCCTAATATATAGGAAAATATATAGGTTTGTTACGATAAGAGGCAGTTCAAAGCATTTCTGTTCGGTACAAAAGCACAGTTGTACTCTGCGTGTAGAGACTGCCTGGATAGAGCAGATTAAGAGTTCTGCTCCAAGCTACCGGATGTTAGAATGTACCAATATGTTAGATTAAAAAAATACTTATTTAGATTAAAAAGAAACATTAACCGTATTGGCTCTTGTTGGACACTTCCAGAGGTGCAACTGAAATTAAAAAAGTCTCCTAACATATGCTGTCCCTACATGCCATGCACTGTTTCTTGTTTTAAAACCTGGAACAGTTTGGGAGGGGAGAACGTCTTAAGCAAACGTACATGAACGGGAACTTTCCAGAACCAAACAGATCTGAGGAAATATTTGCTGATGTTGAAAATGTGGCGTTCTTCTCACTTCATCACTTACAGCATGATTATTCAATGGCTTTTAAAAAAGGAGCCAGACCAGGAACAAGTGTAGGAGGGAAAGCAGAGCTGTGCTATGCGGAGAAGGGAGCGGTGATGTTGCTTCTCAGTGCCCAACCCCGTCCTGTTCTTCCATCTCCCTTGTGTTTTAAGCATGTGGGGCAGGGAGGGGGAGGAAGAGAAGAGGGGAAATGTACTTCCAAGAACCTCCCTCTAATTCTCCAGTCTTGTTCCCACCACTGTTTTTTTACTGCAGTATTGTATTTCCCTGCACTCTGACTTCTGTGTTAGTGTTCTACTTCCTAGTTGTTTTTCCATCTTGCATTTTCTTTTATTCCTTTCCAGTCCCCCACCTTTTATCAAGGAGGGAGCCAGATTTCTGCCCCCCCAGTTAGCTGGCAAGGGGTAGCGTGAGGGGGACGGGTAGTAATGTCTACCTGGCATGTTGAGGGATACATAATGTGTCTTAGAAGTGGGTCACGGCTCATTTTGGGCTTTCTCCTATGCTGAGGCAGGTAGATACGTTACTTCTTGTGGAGAACCTGGAAGAAAATTTCAGTACCTCCTAGTATCTGTCACTGGCTGATAATTGTTCACAAAGGCATGCCAGATAGCCTAGCAGTCACTGGTGAGGAGAGAACAAAGACTTATAGCAGTAGAGTTTCAAATGGTGAATAAATGGCACTGACAAAGGTGTGAGGTAAAGGCTCTACTCTATGCAGCTAAACTACATCTGGCTTCTGGAAGAGCTGCTAATCTGTCACTTTTGTGAATTAGAAAAGCTGCAGTAGATTTTCTGCAATAGGGAAGGGCAGCTTTGCACGCATAAATTGCTGTTCTTGCTGACAAAACCTCTTTTTAGCCAGAAAGAAAACCACGGGTGACCCAGCCCTCAGTATTGAATACAGGGGAAAAAGAGAGGAGCAGAGAAATCCAGCACGGGGATTTTGTTTTTGCTGCAGCCTGATGTCCAGGCTGTCCTGCTGGAAACCTCTGAATCCCTAATCTGGTTTTACAAAATCATGGTGTCTTTTCTACTGATGTTCTCTTCAGAGCAGAGTTACAGTACAGCTTTAGTGCCATCTAACCCATTTGCCTTAACCTGCCCCACGCTTCACAAAGAAGGTTTTGTTTTTCTCCAATGTTTTCTTTGGATTGAGGCCTGGGATGTCTGGTAGGGTTATCAATTCGTCTTGGTTGCAGAAGGAAGTTTCTCTCTGAGCATTTCCCAATCTCACTGGTTTTTTGTTTAAAAATTAATAATGCAAAAAGCAAAAGTGGAGAAACACGGCTTAGTCATAATTCTCATCACTGTTGATACAGTTTCACTAGGAAAATATATAGGTTTGTTACGATAAGAGGCAGTTCAAAGCATTTCTGTTCGGTACAAAAGCACAGTTGTACTCTGCGTGTAGAGACTGCCTGGATAGAGCAGATTAAGAGTTCTGCTCCAAGCTACCGGATGTTAGAATGTACCAATATGTTAGATTAAAAAAATACTTATTTAGATTAAAAAGAAACATTAACCGTATTGGCTCTTGTTGGACACTTCCAGAGGTGCAACTGAAATTAAAAAAGTCTCCTAACATATGCTGTCCCTACATGCCATGCACTGTTTCTTGTTTTAAAACCTGGAACAGTTTGGGAGGGGAGAACGTCTTAAGCAAACGTACATGAACGGGAACTTTCCAGAACCAAACAGATCTGAGGAAATATTTGCTGATGTTGAAAATGTGGCGTTCTTCTCACTTCATCACTTACAGCATGATTATTCAATGGCTTTTAAAAAAGGAGCCAGACCAGGAACAAGTGTAGGAGGGAAAGCAGAGCTGTGCTATGCGGAGAAGGGAGCGGTGATGTTGCTTCTCAGTGCCCAACCCCGTCCTGTTCTTCCATCTCCCTTGTGTTTTAAGCATGTGGGGCAGGGAGGGGGAGGAAGAGAAGAGGGGAAATGTACTTCCAAGAACCTCCCTCTAATTCTCCAGTCTTGTTCCCACCACTGTTTTTTTACTGCAGTATTGTATTTCCCTGCACTCTGACTTCTGTGTTAGTGTTCTACTTCCTAGTTGTTTTTCCATCTTGCATTTTCTTTTATTCCTTTCCAGTCCCCCACCTTTTATCAAGGAGGGAGCCAGATTTCTGCCCCCCCAGTTAGCTGGCAAGGGGTAGCGTGAGGGGGACGGGTAGTAATGTCTACCTGGCATGTTGAGGGATACATAATGTGTCTTAGAAGTGGGTCACGGCTCATTTTGGGCTTTCTCCTATGCTGAGGCAGGTAGATACGTTACTTCTTGTGGAGAACCTGGAAGAAAATTTCAGTACCTCCTAGTATCTGTCACTGGCTGATAATTGTTCACAAAGGCATGCCAGATAGCCTAGCAGTCACTGGTGAGGAGAGAACAAAGACTTATAGCAGTAGAGTTTCAAATGGTGAATAAATGGCACTGACAAAGGTGTGAGGTAAAGGCTCTACTCTATGCAGCTAAACTACATCTGGCTTCTGGAAGAGCTGCTAATCTGTCACTTTTGTGAATTAGAAAAGCTGCAGTAGATTTTCTGCAATAGGGAAGGGCAGCTTTGCACGCATAAATTGCTGTTCTTGCTGACAAAACCTCTTTTTAGCCAGAAAGAAAACCACGGGTGACCCAGCCCTCAGTATTGAATACAGGGGAAAAAGAGAGGAGCAGAGAAATCCAGCACGGGGATTTTGTTTTTGCTGCAGCCTGATGTCCAGGCTGTCCTGCTGGAAACCTCTGAATCCCTAATCTGGTTTTACAAAATCATGGTGTCTTTTCTACTGATGTTCTCTTCAGAGCAGAGTTACAGTACAGCTTTAGTGCCATCTAACCCATTTGCCTTAACCTGCCCCACGCTTCACAAAGAAGGTTTTGTTTTTCTCCAATGTTTTCTTTGGATTGAGGCCTGGGATGTCTGGTAGGGTTATCAATTCGTCTTGGTTGCAGAAGGAAGTTTCTCTCTGAGCATTTCCCAATCTCACTGGTTTTTTGTTTAAAAATTAATAATGCAAAAAGCAAAAGTGGAGAAACACGGCTTAGTCATAATTCTCATCACTGTTGATACAGTTTCACTTGCCCTGCCAGTCTCCTGTTTTCTCTGTTATTCAGTCAAAAGCAATAGGCCTTTGCTTCCTTTTCTCTCTTTACCAGGAAACTGAGGAATTGGGCCTGTTTATTGTGAATTCCTCTTGGTGTCCCATGCGGGGAGAGCGCGCGTGTGTGGGGAGGAGGGGCAGGGGGGAATTACCTACCGTAAGTGATCTGCTTTGCCTTGTTTAATATCTTTGTGACAACCACATGTATAAATGTTGACAAAGTGAACATACTGTACCAGCTGATGCCTTTCAAAGACATTGTATAAAATGTTAAGCCTAAAATACCCACCTGCCTGTCACTCATGAACTGTTTCCTCCTTCAGCCCATTGTCTTCCACAGCTGATTTCAGTGACAGACTTCCCCCTGAGGCTTCCTTGGCCACGGGATTTCCATGCTCTTTGCAGTTCCTTTTGCTACCGGTGTCTGTGAATGACGCTGGGTTTCACCAAAGCATACCAAGGGCAGGCCACCAAGTGCAGTAGCCTGATCATGTAGAGAACTGGGACCAGCTGAGAGCGAGCAGGCTTGGAAACGGTAGCTGTGTTAGCACTGGAAAAGGGAGTTGGCCTGGCGTAAGCAGGACGCTGATGATACTGTACTGCTGCAGGTACTGGAGGTAGCTCATTTACAGTGACTTCAGTTTTCTAGCCATAACCTTGTGTGTTGGGAACCACTTCCAGCACTTTCTCTGCCTTAACCTTTCATTGTGCATTCCTCCGCTGGCTGCGTTGGCACTTTACTGCCATTACCGGTCCTAGTGAACTGTAAGAATCACTGGTAATTAGCCGGGGGAAATGGCCTACCTTTAGCATTCATAACATTAATGAATGTCTTTTTACCTTTGTGAGTGCAGTGCTTGCTGCTTATCAAGAAGCAATCTGTCCAGATACTCTTTTCTCCTTCTCGCTCTTGTCCTTTGTGTTTGTCATAGGCGTATGTTGTCGGTAATTAGAGGAAGCTGTAGCTCTGCTTTGGAGACATGCATGCTTCTCCCATCTTACAGTGCCCCAGAACATGTTTCTGTAGCCTTCTAACCTTGGAAACAACATGGAATGAAAAAATTTGGAAAAAAAATCAGAAATTTACCGGAAGAATCAGTAGCACTGAAAAAGGCTCTGTACAGCCTATACTGCAAACTCAGAGGATGAAGTCTCTGTAGGACCTCAGAAATCTTAAGTGATACTCCAGGTAAAGAACTGGTCACAGCTGATTTTCTTGTTCACTTGTATCTTTCTGAAAAGTGTGCATCATTTGGGCTGGTACTTGGTTTTATTTTCATGTGGTTTTTTTAAACTTGTTTAATTGCAGCATTTGTCCTTTCTCTAACTGACATTTTGGGTATGAATGTGCAGTGCATGCACAATCACATGCATAAGACTCTATATTTGACTGTTATATGCAATATATGCACATCCCTATAAAGCGCACACAGCTGAAATTAATCCTCGGACAGAGAGACACTCAAGTCTAGACACAAGTACAGTTCTCTATAGATTCTGTCTCAGTGGTGTCACCAGCTGGTGGAACAGCAGGTCTGTTGAAAAGGACTTGGGGGTAACAGTGGATGCTGAGATCTATATGAGGCAGCAGTGCATGCTCATGGCAAATTAAGGCAAACCATGTATTGGGCTACATTAGAAGGAGCATGGCCGTCAGATCGAGAGAAGTTATTATGAGCATTGCTGAGGCTGCAGCTGGAATACTCGGTTTTGGGCCTCCCAGTTCAAGAAAGATACTGAGAAATTGAAGATCGAGCAGAGAGCTACTGACATTGTTAGGGACTTAGAACACATGGCCTACTGCAAGGAGAGTTTGAAGGAGCTAGTCTTGTTTAGACTGGCAAAGTGGAGACCAAGGTGCAACCTAACAACTGCCTACACCTTCTTGAAAGGGAGTTGCAAAGATGACAGAGCCAAACTCTTCTAAGGAGTGGCAGATGGTATAACATGGAGCAACAACCATAAATTGCAGCTTTGGTGGTTTAAAGATGGGACATCAGGAAAAAACTCTTCACTAGGAGGGTAGGGTGGCCCTGGGACAAGTTACCCAGAGAGGTGTGGAATCTCCATGCTGGGAGGTTTTTGGGACCTGGCTTTTTGAGACAGAGCCACAGAGGACATGATCAAATATTGGTGATAGTCCTGCTTCAGGTGAGAGGTTGTATTAGGTGACCCTGGAGATTTCTTCCCAACCAACTTTTTTTTTTTTAAATTGATACTTATGCCTCAGTTATTCTACTTAACTGCAATAAGTTTCACCATGAAAAAACAAACACAAAGCTGTCAATTTATAAAGTTCAGGCCATGTCATAAATTCTGTAGTATACAATTAATCTTTTTTTATTTTTTAGTGTGGTGCTGTTGGCCTCTGCATCCCATCCAGCAGGTAAAGTGGATTGAGTTATGCCTTTTTTAGGTTTCCATATTGCCTTTCCTTTCTGTGCATGTTTTTAGAGGCCAAACCCTGTAGGATTTTAGCCCTGGAATTCAACAGGAATGCAACCAATAATATGATATCCTGTAGGAAGAGGAGAGGAGGGTATATAACACTGTGTAATTTGCATGATATTTACGAATACCTTTCTTAGCTGCCTTTTGCAAAGAAGCAGCATGGGACAGGCAACAAAGAACAGCTTTTGAGGTGGTGCGTGGTAAGGAACAAGGATTCCCTAGGTGAATATGTCCTCTTCAGAGCAGTGTCCCAGCAGTCCATATAGAACCGAGTTTCCTTCTCTGCATTGCCCTCAATGCTATGCAGCGATTTCGTTTTGTTGCTTTCATAAGATGTATCCTATCGCTTGAGCCCATGGCAGGATTTGAAGTAGCAAAAGATCAAAGGCTAAAAATGGAGAAATTAAATCTTTGATGGTGGCTAATATTCCTATCATACTGGTGTTTAAATAGTTAGAAGGATAAAGATGATCGTCTGTCGCTTTCACTAGACATTTGCTCAGTCAGAAAAACAAAGGAAGAAGCATTTAAATAAACATAAATTCCTCCTTTTGCCTGGTGGTGCATATTGTGTATATAGCATTCCCCCACCAGGATAGACAGACATGTTAAGCAAAATAGTCCTGCATTTCAAAAAGTGAAAGGTGGAGCTTCCTCAGAATCTGTAGAGCCTGAAGGCCGGAGAACTCCTGGGGATTGTTGCTACCAAGAACAATCAGGGCCCAGGTTCCTGGAAA
Source organism: Aptenodytes forsteri (assembly GCF_000699145.1). Lineage (NCBI taxonomy): Eukaryota > Metazoa > Chordata > Aves > Sphenisciformes > Spheniscidae > Aptenodytes > Aptenodytes forsteri. Next base: position 6,282,704 of record NW_008796043.1, read on the forward strand.
TGGAAGTACTCGAGAACTCTGCTTGGATCTGGGAGAACTTTTTTAAACCTCTCAACTTGCTCTGTGTGACAGAGTTCAAATGCCAGAGGGGGAAGCAGCCAACATATGTCTGTGTTTCCTGTTGCTTCAGGAGAAACTATCACGAGCTCTGTAATAAAAGAAGTGGATATGATGCATGTCTATCCACTGGCAACTGTTGCTTAAGCAAGATCTTCTATATACTAGCAAAGAATACTCTTACGTATCGCTTTCCCCTTTTTCAACCAAAGGCAGGAACTGGCTAGAAGCAAGGTCAGAGAGAAATCATTAAACACACTAGAAATGTGGAAAGCATCATGAATGAAAAGTCAGCCAGCTGTAAAGGCTCAAAGGAATGTTAAACTAGTAATGTTCATATAATTGCTGTTCCCCTGCTTGTAACAGCGGGTAATTTTTTTCCCCCTGTGTTCCACTGAGTATATCGCTTTGTCCCTCAGGTGATCTCTTCAGTGCCTTGGACTTTCCATTCCTGTACTTCTACAGGTTTCACAGCAGCTGCTGCGCCAGGTAACCTCTCTGTAACAGGACATGTGAATGTTTTCAAAATAAGAGATCCTGTTGACTTCCAACCTTGACTCTCAGTTAAAAATTTTGGAGCGTGCAAAACCTTAGTTATACTAGTTTCTGCTGGCATAAGCCAGTAAAACTGCAGAGAGTATGTATCTGTGCATATCTGTGGATATGCATTTGAAGGCCTGAGATTCAAATGCGCTGGAAGTATATGTGTTTATTTAAGTGCGTGCATTCTGATCAGGAGAGTTATCAGTCACCAGTAAAATAATTTTTACCTAATGTAGCAAAGCTTTGATAAATAGCATCTCTCAAATGCTTCTCAAGTCGGATTAGCCCTTGTAAAACTTGCTGTTTGCAGTGATTACAAAGTATTAGTCTTCAGCAGTATATGGGTGTACATGGATTTATTTGCCTGTACATCTTGTTATTTGGCAGAATGCTTTTTTTCAGTAAAAGGGAAAAGCTTTAACAAGCGTTCCTTTGTTTTGAGTAGCAAAAGTTCACTGCCCAATAGTATAATTCTCACAGGACAATGTAAGTATGTTTTCTATAGGTCTTAATGATCTCAAAAAAATTTATTCCTCTTTCCCCTCCAGTCTTTTGCCAAATGGAAGTATTTTCCTTTTAGAGGGGAAAAAATATTTTCTTGCTAACTGATGGCAAAAATATTTCCTGATTGTTAGGGATTTTCTTAATTGTATCTGGATTTTCCATTAAAAGGGGATATTAAAAATGATTGTTAAGTAATTTCCCTATGTACATAGTTTTTTGGTACGAAAGTGGCTTTTTTCAAGGGTGGACTATCCACACTACAAGTAGCTTGCAGTTAGGTATTAATGAATAAGTTGTTCCACGGTAGGTAGGTGAAATCTATTTCTTCTTGAAGGCAAGGTCTAACATCAGGCACTAAAGGATATCTGTCTAGCCCAGATATTCTTCTCTTTCAATTCATTAGAATTTTACCACTGTTGTAGCCTCCATCTTCTGTTTCCATTGCCCCAGCTTCAGTGCATGTATAGTAGGTAGCACTGTACACTACAGCAAGTGGAAAGGAGTAGTTAGGTGGAGAAACAAGCACCTCAGTTGCTTTCCTACATCTCATGATCTAATGTCTTTGTAGACATAAAGGATTTGGAGGAAAACCTATACAATATAAAGTAAGGGTAACTGATGCAGCTAAATCTACTACCTGTGCAGAATGTCTGAAGCATTAGTAGTAAGCTGCAAAGTTCTCCATTTATTTAATGAAATAAATCGGTGTTAATTGTGACATCAATATTTCAGGTATTATAATTAGTTGTTTCACTTTATATCTGAATTACACTAAGCTTCAAATCACTCTGACTAAAAGCCCTTCTCAGCTGGGTAGAAGGTGTGGAACAAACTTAAGCCAGCTGCTGGACTTTCAAAAGTTTGGGCAATGCTGCTTCATTGAACTCACTGATTTCTCAGAGTGGAATGCTCTACTGTTCAGCACTTCATCCTCTGCAACAGGGAGCTGAGTTTGGGCCTATCTTTTATCATCAAAGCAGCATCTGCTTTCTTGGCTCCAGGCACAATAGATAGTCCTTTGGGGTCTCATGTTATGGCTCAGTGTAAGAAACCCTAGTACGTCCGACTCCTGGGCAGTTATCTTACCCTACTGTTTGGTGTATCAAAAACACCTGTACTGACATGTGGATGAGATGCCACTTTGCCACATGTACCGAGCAGGGAACAGCGCTTGGCTGAGGTGCTGGAGCCCAGCGTGGCACTTCTGACCTGGGGAGCCACCATCTTCCACCCTTCCTGCTATTGCAGAGAGGCCACCAGCTGGATTGCATCAGTATCCAGAACAGCATATCTTCTTCGAATACTAAGGCACTTTTTGCCTCACCACCTGTGTGCTGTGTTGATCCTATCTCCTTTCCCATGCGGCTTCCCACAGTACTTTGTAATCTCTTATGCCTCTCAACCAGCCACGCAGTAATTTGTGCCTTACATATTTTGAAGTCCTTTTCCATTCCCTGCTTGCTGGTTTACACTATTTCACTGGTTCACAACCAGTGGGTTGTAATTATGTCACAAGTGAAACAAAACCCAGAGCCAAAGCTTATAAGCTCTGTGAGGTCCAGGGACATGTGGAACAGAGTTGCCTTAAGAGTAGTCTTGGCCACTGGAGCACTGGGGACTACTGTCCTATATGACTTGAGAATCAAAATTCACTTAATCATCAGCGGAGAGCCTTGGAGTATTCTGTTCCCAGCACTACTGAGTCATCTGTCTATTTGTTATACAGTAGACATGTATTTGACTTCCTAATTGGAATTTAGACTTCATGAAGTTTAAACAGCTTGAAAGCTTCAGGCAGAAACTTTCCAGTGGTTATTTTTTCAGTTCAAGGCTCTGTGGAGGTTGAAGTGGGTTAGTTGCCAAACATGTGTGGCTCCTGTTGAAATTAGCATTGCCTTTATTCAGAGCCATTTCACTGCCTGAAGTTAATATTTCACCTCATGTTTCCAATAATCTCTACTTTTCTGATTATGCAAGTGCATTAGAGACCAGCCATAAGAGCGTCAGACTTACTTTACTCAGACTCTAGTCGCTGACTGCAAAACCCGAGATGTACTGGACATAATGTAAGCTCTTTGTCCACCAGCTTTCTTTCTCCAAATGGGATTAACACTGCTTGAAGGGTGACTGTTCAGTTCTGCATTAGGAAAACCAAGATGCCTGTAAGAGGTTGCTTAGTTGAAATTAAGAGACTTTATTAACAAGCTTTCCCCATCCCTTCCAGTGGACTGTTGGGATTCTTTCTGATGTTGCACACAGTGAAGCTAAAAAGCAGCACAACCTCAGGGCAATATGCAGCATGGAGTTTCCTTGCAAAGGTAAGACAAAGACTGTCACAGGAACACAGTGGATCTGTGCTTCTCCCAGGAGAACTGAGGAATTTCTGCATCTCTCTCGTTTCCCTTGCTATTCCTATTTGACGCTCCTGGGGCCTGTCTGTGCAACCTGCACGTAGAGTTGAGGCGACAAATATCAGGTGCATAATAAGCCAGGATCGTTAGCTGAGATGAAATACTGTATATAGACTGAGTTTAACGGACCTGGGCTGATTATTGCAGATATGGATTTGGCCTACTGAATCCCAGTAATACAGATCTATACTTTACAAAGGTGTTTTGGAGAGAGAGAATACTCCTGAGAGTGTGTGCACCAGCTGTTGTTTCCAGTGTGTCTTCCCAGAGCCAAAAGTTAAAACTAGTTCCCTGAAGTTCAGTACCAGAACTCCCACTGCTGCCATTGCAGGGGAGAGTGGTGGATGTCATTTGCCTTGACATTAACAAGGCTTTTGACAGTATCTCCCACAATGTTCTTGTATCCAAATTAGACTGTTACAGTCTGGATGGGCAGACAATTAGATGGGTAAAAAAATGGTTGGATGATCAGGCTCAGAAGGTAGACGTTAATGATTCCTACTCTAACTGGAGGCTTGTGACAACTGGAGTAGCACAAGGGTCTGTCCTGGGACCCATCCTGTTTAACATCTTTATTGAAGAGTCAGAGGTGATAGAGTGCGCTCATGTTTGCAAAGCACACTGAACTGGGAGGACCAGTCAATAACACTGAAGGACAGGGTTGCCTTCCAGAGGGACCTGGACAGGCTGGAGGAATGGGCCAACAGAAATCTTATAAAATTCAGCAAGGACAGATGTGAAGCCCCGCACGTGGGAAGGAAGAGCCCCTGGCAATAATACAGGCTGGGGACTGGATGGCTGGGAAGCAGCTCTGCGGAAAAGGACCTGGGGATTTTGGTAGACAGCAAGCTGAACATGAGCCAGCAGTGTGCCCTGGCAGCTAAGGCGGCCAAAAGCATCCTGGGTTGTACTAACTGTAGCACAGGCAGTAAATTCATGGAAGTGATCGTGCCCCTCTACTCGGCACTTGTTAGACCACATCTGGAATAGGGAGCCTTGTTTTAGGCACCTCAATACAAGGAAGACATTGATAAACTGGAGCGAGTTCGGCAGAGGGCTGCCAAGAAAGTCGGGGGCTGGAGCACTTGCCTTGTCAGGAGCAGCTGCTGGACCAGGCTTGTTCAGCCTGGAAGAGAGACAGCTTTGGGAGCATCTAACAAACAGCAGCCGCCCAGTAGCTATGGAGAAATTATCAAGACAGATCCAGGCTCTTCACAGTGCTGCATGGTGGGGGGCGGTGTGAAAGATAAGCTAAGTTGAAACAAGAGAGGTTCCGACTGGGTATAAGGAAAATCTTTTTCACGCCGAGGACAAGTCGGGCAGGGGCACAGGTTGACCAGGGAGGCTGTGCAGTCTCTGTCTTTGAAGGTTTTGAAGACTCAACTGGACAAAGCCCTGAGCAACCTGGTCTGACCTCCTGAGGTCCATTCCTACTGGAATTATCCTATGATCTGTGGATCTAGGGTCTGGCTGAACTTGATTTAAGTTATTAACATTATAATGTTAATAACTAATGCTCATTTGTTAGATTATCAGTGGTAAATGCAGTCAGAAGGGCTTGTCAGACTCCTTTTCCCTGGTTAGATTTTACTTAGTTTCATCACTCTCAACTAGGTCATCTGAAACCCACAACCTTCCTATGTGGTTTGTGATCACAGCTTTCCTACTACAATGAATGAAGCTGTTACCTTACAAAAAGAAAAAAAGTAGACTTGCATAATACGCTTGTTTAGAAACTGTAGTCAAATGAGTCTTTGGTTTTTCTGGGGATAACAAGAAGGGAGTGATATGGCTCGTTTTGTGCTTTGCAAGCTGTTCCACACTGTACAAGTCACATAGAGTTTCTCACCAGTTTGAATTTCTTCTCAACATTCTGACTGCAGATTTTTGTACCTTAGCTTTCTTCTTGCTCCTTGGTAGCGAGTCAACTGATCTAAAGCTTGCTTTTGCATCTTTTCTTTTCTCTTTTAACATTCTGGGTTGGAGATGAGAATAGCTGGCTCTGCTAGTAGGTATTGTGAATAAGGAGAAATGGTTCTACATGTGGTATTTATGACCTATCAAAAAGAAATGCAGGCAAAGATGTGTTGTGAAATATATTTTAAGCAGATTTGGGTCCTTCCCAGCTGAAGTGGATCAGAGCCACAAAGTCTGGACTGGATCAAAGCTTTCCCAAAGTTCAAGAGTTTCTAGATTTGTGGGGTTTTGGCCAACTCTAGACATAAATTAAACAAAGTTTGTTCTAGCCACTGTTGTCAATGAAATGCCTTTATAGCAACTAAAGATTTGTCCCTGTGTCACTATGACAATTTAATCTGTTCTTCAGCCTTAAAAGTCTGTTTGTTAATGTGCATGGTTTAATTATCTTGCTTAGGAAGGTTTTTGTAACAGAGCAAATTAGTCCTTTTCCTGTTGTAGCTTCTAACCCAGTGCTCAAATTATATGTCTTGTCTTGAGTTCAGAGAGGGGAATAAGTAATAGGGACATGAGATCTGTCTGTAGCACTAACAATTTTATCAAAACTAGCAGTTTCCCTAATGTCTTTCACTAGTGTTTTAAAGCTTGCTGTAAGAATGATTTTAGGGCTCAGTTATACCCATCTGAGGCAGCACGAGGAGCACAGAGGAACTGCTGCTCCCAGTGCTGAAATGCAGCTGATTTTGGGGTAGAAGTCAGTGAATGCTTGAAAAATTTGGAAACACTATACATCAGTTTTAGAACAGGGATCAAAAGAGACTGCAGGGACAGACATGGATAGGCAGAAAGCAAGAGCTGAACTGGAGCTTGCCTACAAGGGTAGGGGCTGATCTACCAGCTCCTACAAAATTCTCACAAGGTATCTTGCAACTATAAGGAACCATAAATTTACATACGGGGTAGTTAAGAAGAGTCCTATCTATCTGATCACTAATGCTGCTTCCTGCAGGTGTTTGGAAGTGTTAAAACTACATATTAATCCAGTCCAACATTGCCTGGGTATGAGGGCTGTCTCAATCATATCTTAAGTCATCATAGGTGCAGAAAAGCAGTATTTAATTAGTACTGTGAAAATCTGTTTAAATCCAAGTGTGTGACTCCCTTTAGAAAAAGAGAAAAAAGGAAGTAAGTTAATGTGGATAAAGAATACAGATAGAGACTATTTGAATCTGGACTTGCAGAATGAGATCCAGTGGAAAAAAAAAAAACTCTGGTCACAACAACGGCTTTGCGTTCCCACATGAGCATTTTTCTTGGATTGAGTAGTGCCCTAGATCATCCTCTTAATCTCTCAGACTGACTGGAGTTTTCACCAGCAGTTGGAAAGGAGCAGCATTTGAGGCCAGAATATGTTTATCTTGCAAATGAGCCAAGAAAGGAGAACGCTGTAGTCCTCAGACAGCAGCGCAGGCCTCTAGGGAGGTGCAGAGAATCAGAAAATCTGTTTTCCATTTGGATGCTTTGTACCTATGTGACTGATGAGCTGGGACTGAGATCGTTGCCACCACTTCATTTCTTGTTAAGTGTTGATAGACCAATAAACTAACCATGAGATCTGATCGGGCCTGCTTTGCAGATTCAAGGAGACATTCGTTGTGAAGCCCACATATTTGGCCTCCCTGCCCTCTAATTTTTCATTCACTTGAAAACTGGAGCTGGGTCGTAACTTGTTTTTATGATACTTACTTTGGCTGTGGCAACTAAATCATTGTATGAGGTTTTTAAATTCATCCCCTTAATGATTTCCGACAGTTTTCGTGTCAAAGCATTGCTTTGTGCAGAGACAGACGAAGCACAGGTTTCATCTGTGTATATAGTCCTGGGTGATATTTATAGTGACAAATGCTCTCTGCACTTTTGCTGTGAAAGCAAATAGTGTGCGTGTTAGTCGTATCTGTATAGATTCGTGAGAAATGCCAAAAAATCACTACAGTGATCTGTAAAACAAAAAAAATGCTTTTAAGAAGCCCAAGAAATATGGAATGCTTTGTCATAGCCTTGCGCAGATTTAATCCCCAGAAGAGCAAGGATTTGAAGCCGTACTGAGATTTGTTGTTTTAATTTGAAAGCTATGCTAGTATCATGGGGTCATGTACTGGAAAGAAAAACTGGAGATGCTCATATATACAGACAGAAGCATCTGGTGAGAACACTAATGAGCTCTAACAGTGCTGTCAGTGAGTTTGTTTAGATTAAGGCTGCCAATCTACATCTGGTGATGAAACCTGTTAGGATCTCTAAAAGTTAAGCAGCAGAAATAATTTAAATCATGAATAGAAGGGAAAAATGGTATTTCAGAACTTTTCTTCAGCAAGATGCTGGTTACTTATGAATTCATATTCCCGTATCATGTTTAGTGTTATCCCAATAAACTTGTAGTAGGCAATTCGGCTTGTTTCCAATAGGAAGCTATTGAGACAGCTTGTTGTAAAGAGGAAGAATAAATGGGAAAGTCAATGGATTTTGGATTCTCTCTTTCTTCCTCCCTCGTACGAAGAAATGAAGTTGGATAACTGAAATCAAGTTGCAATGAGTTTTACACTGGTTTTCTTATGCGTTGGTTGGAAGAAAATTTAGATTCATCTGATCAGGAGTATGCAACTCTGTATGGCCATCCCATGCACCGTGATGTATTCTCTAGTGTGTCTGAACAGTGTTGGAGGCTCCCTGATAACATAAAAGCATCCCCTGACAGCTGCTTTGGTTCCTTGTTTGTTAACTTTAGAAGTGTTTGCCCCAGGTCACCCTATGTTTAATGCTGGCTGCCAGACATTGCAAAAGTTTCAGATGCTCCTGCAAAATTAGAGTATCTTATCCGTAGGTCCTATGTACCTAACTGTAGCCCACTGTACCTATACCCCAGCAGCTTTAGTCCTCCCCCAAAATAAATAACAGCTATTCAGAATGTCTCCTGTAGTCTTTGATTTTATATTTTGTGTCTGTGTATCTGCTTCTTTGGTTCCCATGGTGTCTTGAAGAGAATGGATAGACTAGAGCCATCTTCATGTCAGTGCAAAAAAATGGATGATATCCTTCTTAAAGATTGGAAAAGTACTGATGTTTTTTATTAAAGCAGAAATTCTTTTTCCTGCTTCTCATAAAATGGAGAGGCCACAACTGCAAGTCTTCTGGGACTCCTAGCCTGGTTATGCTCACTGCACCTCTCTTCACAGGTAGCAGTTCACGTGAGAATTTTATCATCTTTAATTCCAGGGGCAAACCAACCAAGAGAAATGAAACGAATTCATGTTTTTCCACATTTTTGCAGTCTTAAAGCCTCTGCTAAAGCATGTGCTCCTATTTGTGTATCTCTTAATTCCTCTCTCACTGCTGCTTAGCGTGCAAATGCTATAAAATATTCTGGTCCAGAATGTCAGTTCCTTGCTTCTGCAGAGGGCTCTTTACTTGCAGAAATAAGTGCCACTCTAAAAGAGTCCTGCCATTGGTACCTTATGAAGCAAATGGCTCTCCTTGTTCATCTCTGCCCTAATGGGAGAGGATTCTGGATAAAAAAAGTCTGTTTAAAAATTTTATACATAAATCATAATCAGAACAAGGATGTGTTTGGTTATCTGGCACTTGCCCGCTTGGTTATGTTGTAGACTGAAGTAGTGTCTTCTTTGCAGGCTGCTGTGCTCAGGCAAAAGTGACAGTGAGATTCTTGGCTGAAAATCACATTGCTTTCTTGGCCTGGACCTCATAAAGCTTTATGCAAAAATGTCATAAACTCCCACTGGAGTTCCATAAACACAGTGCGTTTTGATTTGGCAAAGATCCTGCACTGCGTGCAAGGCTGTGTCAAGATCTCTGCTCGCCCAACCTGGAAAAACTGTGCAGCTGCAAGCCAAAGCCCTGGGAGAGAGGGAGAATTGTGTGCTAGACCTGACCAGACTCTGCTGGTAGGTGCTCTCTGTGGCACCAGCGTGGTTTGAAGTGCGTCTCTAACCTGAGGGAGGGAGTTTCCATGACCCTAAAGCTTTCAGGTATGCCAAGAAGGGGTTCATAAAAGTAGAAGTGAGCTTCTTCCATCTACGCACCTTGTGTACTCTTATGCATGTGGATATGCACACACATATGCATAAAGATAATTAAAAATGGTAAAAATCCTTATTGATTTGTGGTTGGTCCTCACTGTATGAAATATGTACATTTATTCTTGACACATACATTTGATTCCCGTGAGTCACCATGGGGACTATGCAAATACCTTGGAAAAGAAAATGTGTTTCTCAGCTGAGCTTGACGAGCAGATAAGGCAATCAGTGTGCTCTTAACTGCATCTTAAGGGTCTATAAAAAAGACCAGTTGCTGAAACCTTAAAAGTATAGGTTTTCAGGTAGTTTCCATGGAGACAGCTTGATAGTTACGTGGTAGCATCCAACACTAATTACACCATATAATTGTTGGGAAGACATCATCTCCATAACAACTCCTTTGTGTGCTACATGACCACTGAGCTAAGTGGCACAGGCTGCCTGGGGGCACTAATGCAGTTTAAGAAAGCTGTCTTCCTTAAGGATAGCTGAGACTTGTTGGAGATTTTGAATCTCCAGGTAATCGAAAATTTTAATATGTACATTAAGAGTTGTTGTATAGGGCTGCAGTTGTGTATCCATTGAAAATGGTAGCTACACAGCTTTTGGGCATGACATGGTCACACAAATAAGTACATAAAGTTATGTATTGCGACTTGGGGGTAGTATCGCAGCACAGTTTTCATTTGTGCTCGATAGAATAAATCCAGTCTCAGCAGACATTAATTGATAGGTTGAGCCTTAAGAGATGCTCTGAATTAGTTTGAGTTTGTTTCCTTTTATCCATCATGATATCCGTTTGAAGTGCATCATGTACATTTGGTGTTGTCATTCTCTTGAACGTAAAGCTAACTGCAGAACCACTAGCTTGGAGTATGTCTTTGGAAGGTACTTTTTCACCCCTACCCTTGACAAACTGTCTCTATATACTTGACAGTAGAAAATGACGATTTAAAAGTAGATTTTGTCAAATCTAACAGAATTTTGAATTGCAGAGGATGCCCGTTCATTGGTTCCTCTGCATAATAGATTCCCAGTCTCCGATGTTTTTATTTGGTCTCCTGGAGTTACTTACGTATGGAGAGCTGAGGCTGGGAGATGAATCATAAGTGTGACAAAGAGAAGACAAAAGAACGAGGACTGCGTTGGAAATCGTTTCCATTGCTAATGTACTGATGTAAATGCCAAAATTATATAGGAGAACCGTGCACTATATAACATACTAATGTAGAAGGTTTCAAAGCTAGCTAAGGCTAGGCTTCCAAAAATAAGCAAAACCAGCCATATTCTTCTCCCTTGCTGGTTCCCTGTTCTTTTCAGGATCTGGATCGCTAGCTGCCTTTTTGATTCTGAAAAACCTTCACGGGTGAAATGTCTCCAGACTGCCTCACAAGTCTTGAGCCTGATCATTGACATCTCTGATAGGCACTTGGTGTCACACTCCAGGTTGCTTTCTTCAGAAACTTCTCACGTTAGCAAGGTGCTGCTGTCTGAAATGGGTCTCCCTGACTTTCTCTTCCTCTCCCTTCCCAACTCAGAACCAATCTTTGCAAAATCTCAAGTGCGTTCATTTCTCAATCCCACTCTGTACACCTGTTTAAGGATTAGATTTTGACTTTCAACAAAAGTCAGCAAACAGCCATAGGTCTCTGGGGGAGGCAGACTGAATGGCTTATGTCCTGTCCCTGAAATATGTCGTGCTCAGGGAAATCACATAGGCTTCAAACAATCTCAGGAGATGACTGTGAGCTGATCTTGTCCTATCCTATCCTGAGCTAGCCAGCTCAGGAGGAGAGGAAGAGGGCAGAGTTCAGCTTTCTCTCCATGCATGTTGCTATGGATGGTTGTCCTAAGGGGGCAGAAGGGAATGGGTCTTCTTGCAGAGACTTCCCCACCCTTTCTGAGGGTATGGGAGGCTGAAGACTATAGTCAACTATAGTCATTTCTGTTACAGTCTTCCCATGCACGGGACACGCAGGGACCGCTGAGGCCCACAGGGCTAAGTGTGTAACCTTGTGACGTTGCTCATAAAAGGCATTGCTCAAAATGGATTAGCTGTGTTAATGTTTTAAAAAACATTTTTTCGAGCATCACGTTTTTTAAGGTTTCTGATGGAATATTTTGACCTTTTGTAACAGTGAACGGTTAGAAAGCCCTTGAAAGGCTTTTGGTTTCGAATGGAAAAATAAAACCTTAAAGAATACCAATTCTTCCTTGCAGTCCTTAGCATAATAATAATAGCATGTCGATTTCTTTCCATTACATCATTACTAAAACAGTATAAACACACCAGAAAATGGCAATGCGGAGACTGTGTCTCTGTTATTATTGTTGGGTTGTACGGAAAGGGGTCAGCAGGGAGATACAGTTATCTGGTCTGGGAATTGTTTGTTTATGAATTAGGTTTTCCCAAAGGAGTCGTGAGATGGGAAATACAATAGCAAATGGACTTTATACATGCACAGAAATACCAAAACTGTAAGTGTCATGCGGGAGAGAGGTTGATGGAAACTTGCTGGGTTTGCTAACAGATTTTTTAAAAATACTTGATTACGCATCCCGAAGTTTCCTATGCTATTTTTGATACTAGTGATATCCTCCACAGAGTTCTGAGTTAGTCATGACAGAGAAATGTTTTACATCTGATAATGTTGACAAGGAACATAAGCACTTCAGGTGTTTCTATAGATTTTAACAATGGAAAAATGCATTATATTGCTTTTCACTAAAATATTCCCCTTGAGCTAGGCGTCCTCATTGGTTCTGACAATATTCTTGAACCCTTTCAGCAACATTTGTGCTTTCCGTGTATAAGTAAAGCAGCATGCATGGAATCTGTTCTCTTAGAGCAGTGATACTGGGGGCAAGAAGAGGTTTGAAGATGCACTCAAAAAACACACAGGTCTTGAACTGACAATGGCCTCAATCTGCAGTGTTCAGCCTGAGACTTTCGGGCAATCTAGCATGGAAAGAGCAGTCGCTGAGAATGTGTGCAGCATCCTATCCAGCACACCCTTTTACAGCAAGGTACTCCAGATATGATCAGTTTTGACACAATGGGCCAGTCCCCATCTGGGTCATTTGAGCCAGTTGTGGAGGTGGCTTCAAAGTGAACAGCTGGATGGGTGTTCACCTACCTGATGTCTGTGTGGAAAAGAAAAGTTCACTGTTGGCTTCCCAGGTTGCTCAGGGGATATTTTCTGCTGTCAGTCTTCTGGTCTGCTTTGTGGAGGTATTATCTGGTATAGGGCAACACCTAAGCACGTGGCTTTGGACTGAGTGTCCAGCTGACTTTTGAAAAGACATTCAGTTCCTGTGATGCATGGAAACACATTGATGTAGCCTGTAACATATCTGCCTCTGGCCCCATTTTTTCGCCTTAGTCACCTCACTGTTGAAGTTCTCTTTCAGAAGTTGTGGTCCCTTGAACTATGTTCTTTTGCGCTTTGAGAGAGAACAAACTGACAGGGGTTGAAAGTATCAGCCTGGATAATTTGGACTTTGGTAAGAATTATGAAATGGTGCACATAAAGTAGCTAGATGCTGAAGAATTAGCACAGCCACTAAGTGGTCTATTCTTAAAAATATTGTCTTCCACCACAGTGCCAATGTATTCTGCCTCCAGGAAACTCAAGTCAATTTTCCTCTTCTTCATGGACCCCAACTGCCAGAACTTTACACTCTGCCTGCTAGAACCAGCTTTTTTTCCTCCTGCATGCCAACTGAGCCACCACTGAGCCACTGCTGTGGGAGGTCATGGTCCACCTGTGAGGAGTTTGGAATTGCCTCCTCTCCTGCCTTTAGTCAGAGGTCCTGATACTGCAAGGCAGTTATAGTAAGAGTTCCTGCCTGATTTGGCTACTGTGCTCACCCACTGGCATCTAGCACGTGGGAGGAAGACACAGGCAGATGCTGAGCTTGGTCCTTCCCAAGGAGCCAATTCCTTTTATGCCAGATATACGTAGCAAACTGTCAGTTTGCCTGTTAAATTCACTGCTTAAGTGTGACAATGAAAAGCATGGTCGTCTTATCTGGGTTGTCAGCCTTCTCTGTCTCTTTATGGTAATCTCTATTTCATGATCTCATAAGGGTTAGATGAGGTGAAGAATAACTTGGCATGCCAAAAGGCTAGCTCTTGCTGAGCTTAACATAAGATGAAGTGTATTTTATTGCGGTATTTTGCAGCGGCAGAGCGTTATAACAGCTGCCACTCCCCAAAACTGAAAAGCAATACTTTTCAAATCAGGTAGAAGAAATAATTCTTTAACCCAGTATATCATATTACTGACCAGTAAAATTCAGGGCATCAAACAGAAGATAATACTGAGACAATTGACTGGGTAAAAGTAGAGAGGTGTGTATTTTTTACAGGTTCAGATCTGCTCAAAAGGTTTCAGTGGCTGGGTCGCTAAAATTTCAGCAGAAGCAGACATTATATGGAAATCTTTCTAGGACAGAAGAGGAGAGATTAATAAACTGCATGCCACAGGATGTAAGTTTTGTATCAACTAAGGTCATGGAGCAGATCCCTCCTTTTCTCTGACATGTACACTGACTGCAGACTTGCTGCATTAGGGGAGGATCATAAAATCTCCTGAATTCTCTACCATCAACCAATACTTGATTAAACAAACCCTTGGTCCACTCCAGTTGGTGTCCATGATCCTAATAGGCAGAACACCTCACTGCCGTTGTTGTTTCTGTTGCAATGCTTACTCCATTACACAAATATTTAATAATTGATAAAATAAGAACAAGATGATGAATCACATTGCCCTGTCAACTTCTGAGCTCAAAGGTTTCAGGGGAGAGACTAAATGGCAGGAGCAGTTTAAGGCCTTTGCAGTAATGGGGCAGCATATAAGGAAAAGAGACTCCTCGACAGGCTGAAACGACAGAGGAGAAGTACAGTTAAGCATTATAATGCATGAAGCATTTGCAGGAAACAGGAGGCGTTGGGTCTTAAGTTTGGTATAACCTGGGAATACAAATATATTTCAGCTTTTGGTCAAATATACATGCATCAGCAGTCAATCTTGTAACAGCAAGAATGGACAAAGCACTTCTTGGCAAAGTCAAAGAAAATCAGAGTTATTTGGCCTAAAGAAGCCTTCTTGTATCCCTTGTTAAATGACTTTTGTTGTCCTTGCTTGACAAAGCTTCAGCTGCATAGATTGTGCCTCTCATTTGCAGAAGTGACCTGAACAGATGCTATTAGTCTGGTGCACGTACGCACACCTGTCTGAATCACGATTGATAGTGTTTCCATATCAGCAAAGCATGCTTCGGGGAGAATGTACATGAATTGTGCAGGGTTTTCCCTTTGTCTCCTTAATACAGAACCGGAACAATGAGAGTAATAACAGTATCTGCATTACATTTTCAGTGGTCACATTTAAGAGAAATATTTCAATATGAACAGAGGCACTGTTAAAATTGAGTTCTGTACTATAACCACTCTACACTTTATAGGCTGAAGATTGGTGGCACTTCACCAGCTATCTCATTAGTCTTAGGAAGGGGAAATGTATGTTTTGGACATTATCTCCAGTAGCGGAGGGCAAATGCTTCTTGTTTTGGCTTGCTCTTTGTTATGACAGAAACTCTGATGTTTGTGTTTGAGTTAGGGTAGGGTGGAGTGGCTACTTGATGTCCAAAAAGAAATAGCTACCATAATTTTCAACCAAATTTAGTATTTTACAAGGGGCAAAGAGTTTTGGTGGGGTTTTTTTAAAAGTCTCAGGATATCTTTCACTTTTTGTAGGAAAGCAAAATGAGTTATGATGTGCTTGTAATAGTTCAGTCCTATCTCATCAGTGATGTATGTTTATATATTTCTGTGCTGTATATAGTATGTTTATATATGAATGTGTATATAGATATATGTTTATACACTGATAGGTGTAGGCCTTTCTGAAAAGAAAAAGTCTTGTCCTGGTCATGTCTGATCATTTTAAATATGACCATGATATCCTATTTCTTGTAAGAGAATTTTCTTATGCAGATTCTATTAATTACACTCAGTAACCCACATATCCTTCTTTACTTTCTGTACTTAACTATTGTAAGGTGTCTCTGCCACATAAAATAATTGCTGTATCTTTGTCTGTGGTGGCTCTTGTAAGGTTTAAAAAAAGAAAGAGGCAGCGCAGAACCAAGGAAATCAAGGTATCACCAAGAATGAGAAAGGCTATCCGTTAGCTATACACTAAAATCTTTGTATGGCTGAAAGCTGTAAGACAGGTGCCATGTACCTTAAAGAGGTGAAGGCAGAGGGTTCTCTAGAAGTGATTCAGAGGCGAGAGGCAGATGGGCTTTTTTGAGCCCTTTCTGCATTGTAGGATTGGGCTGGGCATACAGCTGGGTTCCAGAATGACCTAGTAACCACAACTTCAGTATCCCCTAATGGCTCATTTTCTCCCACAGCCAAACTGCTAATGAGATGCATACGGTGCAAGAACAATAGCTTGGCCACCTTTGTCTTATGAGGAATAAAAGAATGATGAAGTTAGACAACAATTCAGCAGTTCTTTTGGCATTCAGATGATGCTCAGGGTTAAAAAATAGTTACTGTAGCATATTAATCTGAAAGGATTATACATTAATCCTTGACAATGTATTAATCTGATAAGACAGGATGCTGAATGACTTTAAGGAAGCTGATAGAACCACCTATTGCTTCAGTCTTGCACTTGCAGGATCAGTGTCTTGGTTGTATTGGTCATCACATCCTGGAAATGAAAAGAACATACAAAAAAGCACTGAGAAAAATCTTCATAAGTGCAATAGAAAGTAGAGGATGGATATCTAATTCCCTAAGTACTAGAACTGCATATGAGGGTCTAGGCATAGAAGTGCAGAGGATTATGTGCCCTCTAAATGCATACTAGGGATAATTAAGAAATCTGCTTTCTTATAGAAGTTGAAAAGCTGATATATAGAAATACTCCTCTGCGATACAGAGATTATTGTTTTGGGTATTGGTAAGGTAAAAAAAAAAAACCACCTTAAAAATATCTGATGATTTTGCTAGAGGTGAGCATTTATACTGCTTCTGTTCCGAAAACATTTTAGAGGGCGGGTTGCTGATTGTTTGACATTTGATCTACCCTCCCCCTCTTTTTTTAGTATCATTTATGTTTTAAATGCAACATGTTATGTTTTAAATGCAACATGTAGCTGATTTTAAGCTGGATCAGAAGTTAATTGCTATGAAAACCAGATAGATTCATTTACACTAGAACTAAGTTTTATCATTATCATTAGGCATTTGACTGCTAAGGCATGTTTAAACACTGGCTGCTTTTGAGTCATAATACACGGAACTAATTGTGTTCTTAAAGAACCCCTGGAATTTACCTTTATTGTTTTAATAATGCCCCAAAAAATAAAGAGAAATAAAATATAAGGAAAGGGCAGAAGAGAGTGACCAAACTTCCTTTGAGAAAAATGTGCTTTAGGGAAGCTGGAGATCTGTGCAGGCATTTAGGCAAATACGAAATAAAGGATCTCAAAGAAATTTACAGCTGCTGGTAAAACTTCTGTGTGGCTGGATCAAAGCTGTGTGGATCATGAAGTTGCTGACTGTCACGGTTGCCATGGTGCCACCGTTGCCATGGTGCCAGCATCACTTACCATTTAAGTAACAAAGCTGCCCAAGCCCATGCACCTCTTGATCAAGGGTGTGTCAGGGAGGGTTAAAGGGTGTTCTTCCTTCAGGAGAGCTGAGCAGAGTCCACCTATGAGCAATGTGCGCCTAAGTATGCTGTAATGCACAAACTCATTGCACTGTCTACTGATTTCATAGACTGACAGTCTTCAGTTAAGTCTGTCAGGGAACGAAAACCCTTAGGGCATGTCTGCACTTTGGTCAGGCTGTGAGGGTAACGCAGTAGACATGCTCAAGTTAGCTTTAAACCAATGAGCAGAACTGAGAGCGAAACCTGTTTTGCTTTCCCTCTTTCTCCAACGTATTTCACTTTGGATTGTTTCTTTCCCTTGCTTGGGCTGCTCAGCTTTTCAGGCAGGTTCATGGCATTGCTGTTTCCTTTGGGAAGAGCCATTATTCTGGTGGTTCAAGGCTAAAGTTTCATTATTTTTCCTTGGAAAAAGCTGTGCCTCTGCTTAAAATCCTTCCTTGTCGGTGTATTTATTAGTACAGCTCCTTCAGGGAGCTGTATTATCAGCTGAAGCCGCTAGGTTAAGCAGCATATTTTGTCTTGCCTTTTGATTGGTAACAACAGACCCTCAGAACAAAGTTGAAAACTCTCACAGTTCGTTTCAATATGTTGATTAGTACAACTGAATCAGTATCTAGAGGAAGGAGGCTTTACAGGAGAGTTGGTCGGAGGAATTTTGCCCGCATTTGCTGTATCTCTTTTAACCAGAGATTGGCTTTGGCACTTTAAAGATGGTTTACAAAGAGCCTTCAAGCTTCTAGAAATGATCCAGATTGCACGGAAAGCCTTCTCATTGCAATAGGCAATATGCTTGAAAGCTTCCAGGGAAGTTTTTATTTCCGTGGTAGCTCATCCCCAAAGCTGACTTGAAATTAAACAGTTAATGCTAGTTTGATTTTGGTCTGGTTCTGCGTGCAGGATTCATTCAGATACTGTGCAGGATGGAGATCTCCTGTGCACAGTATCTGCAGCTGTTAACAGTGCTTTATTTTGATTGATGACCATGGGAGAGAAATAGTATATTCTTTTTTTTTCCTCCACATTTTCTTTGTATTTAATTTTCCCCTGCCCTATTTACAAGCAATCCGGTTGTACTTTACTTTACTTCATTTCTAAAGTAAAAGTCCCACCCTACTTTTTTTGTGAGGGAGAATGTGTACCATGTTTGTCATCTTTAGCAGGGATTTTTGCTGCCGACTTATGGCAGGTTTCCAGTGACCGTACCCGCCTTCCACAATCGGTGAGCTTACTGGTGGTCATTGGTGCCTCTCGTCGTTCATCGCTGACCCTCTGCAGTTTGTGAAACTTCACAGTCAGCACCTGCTCTACGAAGATCTCCTCTCAAGGCTGGGTTACTTCAAAAAGGCTTGTCAGTACACATTAGACCACTTTAGTCAGGGTTTAGACAGGGGAGATCCAGGTCCCTCGGTGTTCTTCCATGTATTTGGCTGTCCCAGTCAATGCCTTGTTCATCTGTTTCTGTAGCTGCTGGATCTCTCTGAATCAACGTATTCTTGCTGATGTGCAGAGAAGTTACCCATCTGGCAATGTTTGGTTGCCTTAACTTTAGATGTAGCAAAGCAGAGGAGAGCTAGATAGAAATGGCTTGTAGTCCAGCTGAGATGAAAAATGTATGTAAACAAGGAGGAATGGTGTTAATAGCTTAGAAAATTCATGTGAATTAATGAATACAGAAGATGGCATTTAAAGATTAACTGTTCCTTTTTTCCTGTTCTGAAGATTTTTGTCTCATTTCTACTAGATCTCCATACCTGACATAACATTTTGTGTGCACATATGTACATATGCTTATTCTCAAGTAGACATATATACAAAAAGAGATGTAACTCTGAAATCTGGGAAATTATTTCAGCGCCCTCCCTCAAGAAACAAAAGAGTATGTGTTGTTACTGATGTTTGCCTGCTGTAATTTTTGCCTTTTTGGTAGTACTGGATTATCTTGATGTAGCTGTTTTCAGTGGCACTAACAGTGATCCATTTCCCTGGTGATTTTTGATGATTATCTTAGCAGCTGGTTAAAACATGCAGAAGAGGGACAAAACAAATATTATGTCTATAAAAAGCTTGACATTGCTTTAATTCCACCAGTAGAATGAAAACAAAGGTTACGTACATCAGAAGCTTTTTCCTGATGTTTTGAGAAGATGACCTGGTGATAAATAGAATGATGTATTTTGAACAGTGAGTGAACTTGATGAGCCATTTCAAAACACTGTATTTGGAAAAAATGCGCGTTTTTGTAAGGACAGAGGTTTTGGCAGTTTGGGGAAGTAAGGGTACAAGGACTGGCTCTGTGTACACAAACTAAGGAAAACTTTTGTAAAGTATTCTGTGTTCACTTACAGCAAGAACTATGACATTTAACTTTCTAGCAGTTTAACAGTGAATTAGAGGAAACATACTTTTTATATGGTGTGTACAAGTATAGCTGTAATATTAACAAATCACAGTCGTGCCTGGACTAAATCCCCCATATCTTTCCATTCCAGATAGGAAGATTAAATCAGAATCTAAATTTTGAAAATGTCCTCATCCGTGTTCTTGGCTATATAAACAACATGTTCCTGAACACCTCCGAAATGCTAGATATTCAAAATCTACAGCCAGCTTTTGCAGCTTGAAAATCTTTCTCTAAAGTAATTGCGAAGTCAGGGATAAAAGGTGATAGCTTGGTCAAGAATGACACATTCATCTAGCCAGTGCTAGCTGGTTTGAACTGATTGAGAATTGACACCGCAGAGGCTATGGGATAACCACAGCTGATCAGTGGAGAAGGCAAGGCAGCAAAGAATGCAGAGTCCTGCATTTCTGTATCTCCCAGGGTCCAAGTTTCTGCTTTGTCAAGGACGGGGAACCCTTAGGATGCCGTGTCCTGTCTTCAAGCCACGTGTCAGACCTACCAGAATTTTCTGATGTTATGTGGTCAGGAAATAGATCTAATAGGGAAGCTGGCTCAGCAGTGATCTTGCCTGTTCTTAAGGTCCTTCAGCAAAGAATTCACCAAACAGTATTTTTTATTTTGCTATCTATAAAACTAAATTAATTTCTAATTCTAAATTAAGTTCTAAATTTTTTTCTCATTTTTTTAAAACAACTTTTATGAAACGAATTTTGCTTTCTCTTCTGAACATTTTTTCTTGTCTGACCATAATGTGATTAGGAGAAAGGAGAGGATCATTCATGTCATGAGTTGTGTAGTTGTCTGTCTATCAAAGTTCCTTGGGAACTCTCTAAAGCTAGTGGTAATAGTGCCTCCCTCCACTCATGAATCACTAAAGCAAATTTACAAATGCAAATGCATGAGAGCACATTCTTTCCTAGGGTGATTTTACGTGCTGGATTTATCCCTACTGTCCAACAAGTTCTTCCACACATCAGGATATTTCTGCTTTATGAATCTTAGTCTGTTACCCAGCACTTCAGTGATGCCATCGTTGTTCTTGTTGCTGGTAATTCAGCCTGATAAGGAGCAAACTCTGGACCTGTGGAACTGACTCCCTTCTTCTCTTTGGATCCTGAAGTTGGGCACTGTGTTGTCCTCAGAGCAGCTTGTTAAATGTAAATGATGATGTAAGCGGTGCACGGGATGTTGCATGGCATCCGAGCCTGTCTTTGGTTCCCAGAATGATGGGAATGCCTGAAGTTTTCACCCTTTTTTGTGGGGAACCGAATCTGGGAATCTCTTCCAATCAGGAAGGAGTTTGAAACTTCTGACTGTCCCACTTCTTGTGGGTTAGTACTCTGGAGCTCCACATCCCTCTGCTTTGCCAGGCTGTGGTGTACTGGTATCCAAAGCTCAGCCTTTCAGATAGGCATTTCACCACGGAGGAAACACAGACTTTTTTCCTACTAAGTGATTCCTCATGATCCTTCCTTAAAGCTTCACCATAGTTCATGCCTTACCAACTTCTGATGGCCATGATTTCTCTGATGCACAAACCCTAGAGCTTTCGCATGCCCGGGGTCATTCGGTGTAATGAGTTCAGCCTCTTCTGTTTCTGTTTCAGTGTTTACAATAAGCAGGTCTTTCCTATCACTGACTCTCCTCGAAATATGTTGCTCTTATTCAGAAACTGGAGCAGGGATCTCACAAGCTTTGTTTCCCTCTTTAGGGACCAGGTTGTAAGGTAACAAATTAGTCTGTATTTCTGTGCTGTCCCACCCGTTCTAGGTGCATCCAACTCCACTTACAGTACGAACTTGTAAAAGGGCTGCTGTTTTAAGACCCTTCTCTGTGGCACAGTCCAGCCACAGGGCTGGGTTGCTCTCTGTTTTCTCTCCTGGTTCTTGTTTGCTCCCCGTACTAGAGTAGCTATGTAAAGAAGTCCCATCTGTTCTGTTTCGTTATCTAACTATTCGGGCCAAATCTTTGTTCCGGCAGTCCTGCAGCATTCTCCCTGTGCTTGAAGCGATACTGCTCTAATCTTCTTTTTTCTCCTTCCTGGTGGGATCTGCAGTCCTAGCTCAAGCAGGCTATCTGCATTGCCATAGAAGCTGTTTATCTAGGGTAAGTTGGGCCGGGCTGATGAATTTCTGGAAGTTGTGTCCTCCAGAAGTGGAGGAGATCAGCCCGCTCTCCTCTGATGCACAGACCTCGGCCCAGATAAGTATCCATCACAAGGATACACTTATTTCCGTCAGTGCTGATACACATTGTGAAGAGCTAGAAGAATTTCTGCAAGTTGTGTCCTCCAGAAGTGGAGATCAGCCCACTCTCCTCTGATGCACAGACCTCGGCCCAGATAAGTATCCATCACAAGGATACACTTATTTCCGTCAGTGCTGATACACATTGTGAAGAGCTAGAACTGTTTTTGATTGAGATAACAAACGCACTCTGAAATGCCAAGATTTTTGTTTATTTATAAAATTACTTGTAAACAATTTGGTGATTGGAACTATAGAAATAGTTGAGATCAAGGCAAATAGGTGTTAATAAAGTGTTCCTTTAAATGGGTCTTGTTTCCACGGTACAATGGAGTGACACACTAAATTTAGAGTGCTTTATTTTAAGAAACAATCTTTTTCCCTTTTTTTTTGTGCAAGGAAAGGTTTGAAATGATTTCTCAGGAACGATTTCAGTTCACATGGAAATGTTTTGTTAAATGATGCTAACGCTTGGATTTTTTCCCTAATCACTGAAAGCTGTGTCAGAATTTTGTAGAAATGTTCATGGTATGAATGTTTTTAAAAATAGCTTTTGGTGTACTGCCTGGTCACAGTTCCTCTAAGCAAGTAAGTAGGCACAGTCCATGGAGCTATTCCTGTTCCTAAAATGGTTGGGGTTCAACCATCCAGTCTGTATAATTTGGTAGAATCAGTGACTGTATGTCAAAATCTTGGGGACCTTTGTTCAAAATATGCTGGTTATAGTTAATTGAAATTTTCCTTTCCACCTCCTAGTTTTAAAGATTCAGCACCAAAATATATTTGGAAATCATTAACTTAAGTTTGCCCTTTTACTTGCTTTCTTTTGTCTTGCAAGCTCATTCCTTTTCTTAAGGCATCTGAATGCCTAGGAGGACAACTGTGACCTTTAAAGTGAAGAAAGAGATATTACTGCACTTAGCGTGTTGTGGTTTGGTTTTTTTAAAGGACATTCAGAACATCAATGTAGGTGGGTTTTTTTAAAACTAAATGTGCACTTAAAACACTTCTGAAAATGCTGAAATGTACTTGAAGGAAAATTACTTTCTGAACTATCCTAGACTTTGGATTCTTCCGCTGGAACAAATTATATGGTTAGCTTCCCTGAAAACTTGTTTTTCATTTTTAAATGTGTTCCCCTTTTAGATAAACAATCAAAGGTGGATGTTTTAGCAATGTGTTTTCCTTTTGTTTCAGTTTGTTTTTTTTCTTCCACACGCTACTTCATGTGCTCTTCTAACCCACATTTTGTTTCTCTTTGGCACTGAGACACTCTTACGTAATTTTTCAAAAATACAACAGTGTTCTGCTGTAATAGTCCAAAAGGCTACAGCTTGCATTTTTGCAGAGGTTTGGGATGATCGCAGTAGAATGGTGTATTGTTTTTGATAAGGCCTGGTTTTGGAGGGTTCTTAAATGCCTGTTTCTCTGCTGTTGGCCTCTTCTCAAGTTGCTAATAAACAGGACTCTACAAGGGAGTGGGTGACACAACTTTAACTTGTGTCACTTCTCAAATACAGCACTTCAGTTTCTTTCAGGAGAACAGCTTAAAGAAAAGAATGCTCCATAGATACCACAGCTGCCATCCTTCATTAGTTCCTGTTTACGTGCTCGGTAATGAATATTGTGTATTTTTATCTAATAAATTAGTATTAGCCTAAGGTAAGCTTAGTGCAGTTAATTCTACAATCGTTCACAGGTTTCTCATGTAAATGAGAAATAGTTCCTTGTAGGTCAGCACAGCTGCTGCAAGGTGTGTAAGGGGAGAATCCAACCTGCTGGAACAAGATGTGGATGTATTTTAGAGTGCTGCATTTGAACTGACGGATATCCAGCCTAGGAGCTGTATTTAGGTAAAGTGCATGAAAGATTCAGCTCCTGAATGGTTAACTTCCACTGTTTGGAGTAGGTGTCAGCTCTCTCTGGCTGCAAATGACTATGAGACAGGCCAAGGCGTGACCTGAATTTGGATAGTTGCAATATCATCTTCTTGAGGTTCGAAGAATAATTCTCAGTTTGTGACTTTTCCTTCTCCTCTGTCAGTCTCTTTTGGGTACCTCTATTTAGTCATATGTTTGCTTGTATGTATACATACAAGGCTGTAGGGGTAGAGCTGATACATATCTTTGATTTTCCCCTGGCGTGGGAGCTCACTTTTTCTGTTAGCCTGGAGCTTTACAGTGTTGCCCATGTTGTACACTACTGTGGGAGGCAGTGTGCAAATACTTAAGTCAGATGACTGAATAGTTCGTATCAGGAGGTATGTCTGTGGTTGTATTGATACCAGCAATTTGATTGCTGTGTGGGAATGGAGTGGATCTGCAGTCTTGTGGTATCCTACCTGGATCAAGTCCATCTCCTGCCTCATTCTCTCTGCAAGGTGCCTGTGCTATAGGCAAGTGGAGAACTGTCAGGGTGTTATTTATGGTAATCTCTAGGAAGAAAAAAGCCATCTCCTGCATCCCTGAATCTCCCTAAAGTAGAGAACATCCCCAAATAGGCCAGAGGAGACGCTCACTGCATAGTCCCCGTTGAGCACCACCGCTCCTGTGTGGTGCTTACTGCCGTTGCGTGGTCTCACTGCCAGCTTTAGATTATTGTCCCCTCTCCAGCTACCTCTTAGAGTGGGGCTGGAGAAGTGACGTACAACCATCTCTTCTTCATCCGCTGCTGCTCGTGATCCTGCAATGATTACACTCGGGGCAGATTCAGAACTCTGCCTTTTAAAATGCAGCCATAACAAATGTAGTGGGTATTGATTAACAAACTGTTAGTCCGGGCTCTGGTGCACAGAGCCTACTCTAAAATGGCATTTGCTTCCCTGCTGCACATGTAGTAGTGTTTTAACAAGTAATAGATTACGTAATGAAGTTTCTGCTGTCTCCCCTGGGAGTCAACTAGACAAACAATGATTAGGAAATCTGAGCTGATAATTGTTTAAATGTTTTGTTTCTTAATAAAACATTTGTTAATGTTGCCCATCCTTGGGCAATTTTGTATTATCCTAAATAGTTCCTTTCATTCCTCGGTGCTTGTGTTTCCCAAGTATTTGTAAATCACTACCAAGTCTTCCTTTCCCACAGGCATTGCTTATCCTAACTGTTGACTGAAAATCAGTCCCTCCATCTAATGACTCTGTCGCTGTTCTCTGAACTCTTTCCATTTTACATTCTCCATCTGGCAACAAAATGTCCAAGATTGTGCGCAGGCTGCAGATGTGGTAGCTCCGTAGCTGTAGAGGCAGGCATCTCTCACAAACCATTGTATGTCGGGATCTAGCTGTTTCTGGGATCAGTACTGTGAAAATATGAAGTAATTTGCCCCAAGCTTCTCTGCCCAGGACACCTGGGTGTGATGAGAGATTTGTAATATAAACCTACTGAAGTTGCGTTGTTTTTCTTTACTCCATACCCTATTCCTTTTTTTGGCTTTTCTACACCCGCAAACACATTTCAAGCTCTCATTCTCCTCAGAAATATAAGGCTTTTCAAGCCCAGGATCTGACTGCTCTCCCCAGTCTGCTGTCGGCAAATAAAAGCTAGCAGGTTTCCAGGCCAGGCCAGCTGGGATGTGCGATAAGGGACCCTCTGCTCTGGTTCCCTGCCCTGCCTCTGCTTTGTCCCAGGTTCTGTAGGAGTCAGAATTGAGCTGCCATGCGTGACCGTCACACTATTTTCTCTATTGGTTTCCCAGCCTAATGAGCAGCATGTTTTGCATGTGCTTTCCCAGCAATACCCCACAGTCAGATTCCTGCCCTAAGCTGGCTGCGCAGCTCTTGTGTCCCTGTCTGTTGGGTCTTTTTCTGCTGATTTTTTTTCTGGCCTGCCTCCCACTGGCCAGAGGGGAAAGGAGGTGCCTGTATGTAGTCTCTGTACTTGCATCGGGAGGAAGGTTGGGCAGGAGTCGAAGCTCCACGTTTAGCAATGCCTCACTGTTTAGGATAGACTCATTGGGTTTCTCCTGTCCATTGACTATCTATTTTAGGTACTGCATCTAATGGTTAAGAAAACAAAGGGAAAAAAAGAAAGGAAAAAAAATATGACTGCACATGCAGGAATTTAATTTCAGCAAAAGTATTTCAGTTTTCATTTGTGGTATCACAGGTTCATGAAGTGGTTTTTTTTTTCCTTTCAATTTAACAGGTTATCACCGCTAGCTTATCACCGTTGTTCTTTGTCATGACTGCCAATGTACTAACAATTTCTTGGTAAGTGCCTACCTCAGCTTTTTTCTTAACAGTAAAAATGAATTTCCACACAGTGCGTCATGTGGAAATACTTTTTAAATGTCAAGTTCTATTAGTGCCAGTAATATTTTGCATGTAAGGAGAACCAGGTGTGCAGTGATGGATGCGGTACAGTAATACAAATAGAAGAGTGTTTCTTCTGCCTCTGTGGGAGAACACGGACATTTTGGACATTAAGCCTCACCACAATTAACTCAGCATGTTTTACAGCTAGACAAATGGATGCAATAGGCAAATAAATGACCCATTCAAAGTCACACTATAAATTAGTGGTGGAATTGGAAATAAAACACAGGAGTCATGGTTTGGTGACAGCACCTTATTAACCAATAGAGTGCATTCAGGTTTCCCTAACACAGCGTGTACTGTGAATGCATAAAATGAAAATAGTAGAAAAATGAAATAATGATAACAAACTTTTTCCAAAGCTGTATCTGGATTTTGTAACATGTGGCTATGCATTACGGATCACCTAACCTGAATTTTTTAGGTAGTAATATAAAGGATTGGCGTGCAAACTCCTTTGGTCAAAGACAATGTTTTTGGCCTGTGTCTGTACAGCACCCAGCAAAAGGGAATCCCAGCCCATGGCTGATGCTCCTAAATGCTTCTGCAATGCAAATAGCAACTAAGCATGGGGTTAGGCATGTATCTCTGAGGGCAGATTTGTTGTTGGAAATAAAAATCTGCTTACGTTTGAAAAGCTTTAAGCTTTCTTTTTTCCCCTCACAGTTGGATTGCCATCCTAAAGATTCAGCTCTGCACTGAATGGAATTAGCATATTCTTTTTTCAGGTGTGATAAAGAAGTCACAGGAAGGAGAATCTGTTTAAACTAGCCCCATATAAATATGTGTGAATATGCGTCCCCATATGTATGTTAGGCGCATGTAATCTCAAATACTAAAATAAGTCGTGTAATTTTTTTTAGCTCTTGGGATATGGCCTATGTGTGTAAGAGGCTGAACGAATATCAGTGTACCTAAACCACTCCTAGTCTAGACCATTCACTTGCCATTCCTCACCATGTTTTACATGTGTTTGTGCAGGTCTGTCATGTGCGTGCTTGAGGTAGGCTTTTATAATATATATGTATTCACTGACATGTATACTAAAAAATCATGTGTACCTTTGTTAATGTGAGCACATGGACCCATACAGTTGCACACATACTACATGTCCTGTATGCGCTGAAAGTAATATAAATGATGAACACATCTGTATCTGTGAAAGAAACTTTGCTTTAGCCCTTAGGCCATTGTTATGCTTTGATTGTCATAATTCAAAAAGATAACCATTTCTTTTATTTATTTATTTATTTGAGTTCTGTTGTTTGTGCATCAGCAGTGCCTTGGCTTATCAGCAAAGCTCTGGAAATAGTTTGTTAGATGGTAGCAGCTGCAAAGCATTCATGAGATCATTAATCACTGAGTTTTTTAGTGTTGCTCCAGTGTTGTCATGGACAATATCGTATGTTAATTTCTGAGTGATGGGCAAATGCAGTTAGCTGTCACCCCACAATAAACAGAAGCCGGAGGATTTGCCAGATGGTAAATTGAAGGTAAATCAAGGGTTGGCGTTTAGCCATGTTTTTTGCTCTGCTTCATCTTGAAGTTATAATGATGGTTTCTATTAGCCTAGTAATCTGGATTGCATGGGCATGTGGATACCTGAGATTTCAAATCCTTCAGAAAGGGATTCTTCTTCTCTGATGTAGGACATAAGATATTAAAGAACAACTTAGATGCAGGCACCTTTTTACAGAACAGGGCTGTACAGTTTACTATCTTTCGTACAGAATTGCCAGTCTAATTTTTAGAATGATACATCAGAGATAGGTTTCTTTTTTAAAGTTTCTGTTAAAAATGTAGAAAACAACACATCTATAGAAATGGAAAAAAAAAAAATCGAGTCATTTCTAAGGCTCTGTTGGTCTTAGGTATTCCTATATGCAGTAGGTTTTTTTCTTTAGGATAAAGAATATGTTATCCAACCTTAGCTTCCAAAGGAATTAATGCAGAGGGCATGTTTATAAAAAAAGGAAAAAAAAAAAAAACCAAAAAAAAGAAAAAAAAAAAAAATCGAGTCATTTCTAAGGCTCTGTTGGTCTTAGGTATTCCTATATGCAGTAGGTTTTTTTCTTTAGGATAAAGAATATGTTATCCAACCTTAGCTTCCAAAGGAATTAATGCAGAGGGCATGTTTATAACTGGAGCTGAAATCCAGGCAAGACATGGGGGTTAACCCTCTCCAGAGAAGAGTGCTCAGAGGATGTTAGTGATTACAGGCAAGCAGACTCATGTGTTTCAGACCTTTTTGAAAAGCTTACAGCCCTCACAGCCCTTTGCTCCTCGTTCGTAGTTCCACATCCAAAGGTATTCTGTCTCCACAGTGGACTGTCTACAGACTGTCTGTAGCACCTACTTTCCAGGGCTGTTTACTGTGTAATTGTAAGATACTGTACTGTTGTTATACAATGTTTGTTCCTCTCAGGAACAAGGGCAATTATGTGATTTTTAAAACAACTTACCAAAGCTAAGATTTAAGTGAATGTAATGCTATTAAAGACCAGAGAGCCTTCAGCTTTACATGCTTTTTTTTCCCAGGGAGGAAAAAAAAAAAGCCCTCTTACAAATGAACTTAACAGAAGTTTGTGTTGTTTATAAAGTTCATTAAGGAGCTTTTCTGTTTCATAAGCTAACTAAGCCATGAAGCTAAGATGAAAGGTCAGTACACTTAGCTTTGCACTGTTATAAGAGGGGAGACTAGTCGGTATCCTACCGTATTCCTGTCAGCTATGATAGATAGCAGAGGAGATTTGGGGATTATTAACTATTGCATGGATTGAGTGGGTTGATAGCTTATTTCGGTGAATGGTTTTGTTTGTAAAACCATTCATCCTGATTTGGAGCCCTGCTTTTAGACTGAGTCTTGGAGAGAAGCGTTAGTGCCACCACTGTGCTGTGAGCAGCACAGGAAGGAAGTGCTTGGGCACACATGCCATTTCGGCTGGGGCAGGTTCTTTTACCAGGTTCCTCACAAAGAGAAGCAAACATGGGAATTTCTACCGGCCTTGCTATGCCGGTGGGATCTCCCCAGAGCAAAACTCTTTTTGCCCGATTTCCTCAGTCCCCAAAACCTAGGCTTTACATCTCCTCCTGACTTGGTCAAGTGGCAACTTTTCAGGACAGAACGCAAACAGAAATTGCAAGGGGGAATCATTAACCTGATGAGGTTCAAACTCTCCTGCCTTCCTTTCCTATTCTTGCTAGTGTATGGGTGTGCAGCTGTTCTTGTAACTAGGTGCAACCTTCTCCATCTAGATTTCTGCCGGTGTATTTTCACGTGAATACCACCAGCCCTAAAATATAGGAAGGGTAGTTTCTGATGAGATCAGTTAAATAAGACATTTCTGGTTTCAGCCTTTTCTTAGCAAGACGAATGAAAAAATCGCCTGGGTTACTGTCTCTAGGTTGCAATGTGTTTAGACAAAATAATACCTTTCTCTTAATGTTGTGCTGTTTGGCATTGTATCGAGTAGAGGGACTTGCCTGATGCTAAATTTGTGGTATACTTTGTTTACAGCCTTGTGATCGGTGGAGTTGGAGAAGCTCTGCTTGTTTACACTGAAAGGACAGGCACATAAAGAGGAACCAGATCTCACCAGCTGGAAAAGAGCTGACTTGCAGCCTAAAGACCCTATCATAAATAAAATGCGGCAGCAGGAATGAAGATGTGCAACCAAACACAAGGAAAGAGACCTATTGTTTTTTTATTAGGAAGGAAAAACTATGCTATTAATAGTGCTGGTAAGAGAGCAGCATAGTTGGCAGGATGGTTAGGAGCCTTTGCCTCAAAGCACAAGACAAACTATTTCTGATTGATGTGGTAGAGGAAAAACCGCACTGTCTCATGCTGATGGCTCTGCTCTCTGCTCGGTGAGAACCTCTCAGAACCACCCTCCTTGCACAGGGAACTGAACTCAGGAAAAGCAGCATTCCCCACTGGATGTCGCCAGGTTTTTTGTTGGAAGCTGACAGCAGGTTGTACCAAACAATGTCAGAGCCCAGATCCTGCCATGAATTCAGGATCAGGAAGAATGGATTTTGTCTCCAACTGTTCTGTAAGCAGCAAGCTCCTGCACACGAGTCTCTAGTCACGTCGTCTGAACTGGCACGGTGACCGAGGCCATGGGGCTTCTGGAGATAATCCCCTTCTGGAACTGCAGCGGGTTGACAGCTTTGTAGAATGGGGAAATCAGCAATAAATCTCAATATCTGTAGTGATTGCTCTTTGTGTATTTTTTTCTTCTCCCATTCTCCAAGATTTCTTTTGAACTCTGCGAATTTTTGTCAGCTGGAGGGGGTGGAGGGACTCATACTGTTCCCAGCAGTGGTTTGTCTCTTAAATTATTGGAAGAGGCAACAAAGATTATGAACCTTGAATGAATGTCATAAAGAGTATAAGGCAATTAAACTGAAGAGTTCTTAAAATAATTTCATTTCTGGTTGCTTAATGGCTGTTAGAAATTAGTCTTGATATATTAGTGCCTGGGAAAGCAATCTCTGTGAAAGTAATATTAAATGATGAGTTGATAATATTGTGGGCAAGGTCTACATGGTAAAAGGAGCTTGATAACAAATCTTCAATGAGGAGAGGGACTTGTCTCTCATGCCATTAGATATGTAAAGTGTAGTCCCTTAATCTAAGTTGACAAAGTTTCCTTCATAGTCAATGGAAGGAGAGGGGTGCCCTCACAGAGACGATTCTTCACGAATAGATTGCTGTGTTAATGTGACTGAAAGACCCTCTGGAAGTGCTTATCTCTCTGTAGATGGAAATTAGGTGACTAGTCTAGACCAGACACTTGGCTTTTAGAAGGTTACAGTTAGCTGAGATGTATCTGCTTCAATCTAACAAATTCTACCAGCTGGGTTTTAAAGTATAGCTACATTTTAACTTCAAATAAAACACCTTAGTTTAACAAAGAAGGTAAATTTTACAGAGGATTGAAGTCAATTTCTATGACTGGAGAGTTTTAGGTAAAGATTAGTTGGTTTTCAGAAAAAAATGCTGCAGTTTAAAAAAGAGAATTCCGAGACGTACTCTGGCCTGTATTGTACCTAAGCTTGTCCCAGTTAATCGCAAGGGGTCTGTTTATACTGGCATGTTGCCTATGTATGTTGGGTCATGCTCTGGCTTGAGTTTGGAGTGAGCCGTTTTCTTGCCAGGCAGTAAACGTCAGGTTTGGGAAGAAAGGAGGAGAGAGGGACAAGCACGAAAGAA
Source organism: Aptenodytes forsteri (assembly GCF_000699145.1). Lineage (NCBI taxonomy): Eukaryota > Metazoa > Chordata > Aves > Sphenisciformes > Spheniscidae > Aptenodytes > Aptenodytes forsteri. The sequence goes on from NW_008796043.1 coordinate 6,314,107, forward strand.
ACATGTGCTTGAACTTGAGCACTAGTCCTGAAACCAACATGAGTCACATGACACGGGTAGTTGAGCCCATACTCATGCCCAGTGAGCCAAGACACAGCCAGCTATGGACCCCCACGGCCTTCCAGTCTGTAAATTCAGACAATGCTGGGAGTAACGGCTGCAGCATGCTGGCTTTCCCCAGACAACTAGCTCTGCCAGCCAGTCGTGGCAATATGGTAGGATCCTTGCCATGCCAACTTTCTGATGATTTTGAAGTGACTAGTGACCCGGGAGACCTCATGAAAGGGTCCTTGTGTGATAGCTGAGGTTTTGCAATCATGCTGGAACCTTTGGTGGGGGAAAAGCTCATTGTGTACCTCTCTTCTTGCATAACTCTCAAGAGTAGGCTGCAGTCTGGATTTTTTTTCTTGCTCTCTCTTGTCTGTGCTGTTCATAGCAATGTGCCAAAACCCAGAACACCCATTCGCTTTCTTGCTGGTGGTCTCAGCGGAAAGCTAGTGGCCAAATCAGCAGCCGGGGTTGCTGTAGCTCTTTGGTTGCAGAGGGCATGCTTGGGGCAGCAGCGGGAAGTTTGTTTGGCTGCAGCAGGCATTACGTTGTCTGGGCTCTGGGGGAATTCAGTCTCTGCAGCTGCTGAATTATTTATCTCCCTGCATAGTAAGTCCACTTCCTTTTTATTTAATTTCATGCATGTTGAACAACACTGAGCTGTTTGCTTCCGGTTTCATTTTTGTGCCTTAGCGCAATCTGCTTGCATTTCTAAGACTCTGCTTGATGTAAGTAAAATACTGCAGGTTTCAATTGATTGCCACATAAGCAAATCAAGGAAGCAGAGTTAACAGTGAAATTGGGCTTCTCTGGCAAATATGGCTTGGAAGAAAAGGCACCCTCTGAACTGACCTGACCTGCTTCAGGTGAGGATGACTCCTGCAGACCAGCACGAGGCTCATCAGTCTTGCTGAAGACTCGAAGTAGGGGTGGAAGTGGAGCTCCAGGGCCTTCAAAATCCATCTTTGTGTATTCGGAGTTGTCTCAAGGTGCTAAAGGCATGGTTTGGCTTTCTTCTTCCTCGGGCTGTGGCAGAGGTGACAGCAGAGCCGGGGCCTGGTGTGGCAGCCGCCCCTGTGGGAAGTGCCTGTGAGCAAAGGGCTGCTCAAGCGTTGCTGATGGAGGGTTAGCCCTGCTGTAGGGGAAGAGGTGAGAGAGAGCCCTTTGGAGGGCTTCTGGCTGTTGGAACAGGTGGTGCCTTTGTCCACACACGTGTGCTAGGGTGGGGATGTCAGCCTGGGAATGGCGAGCTGCAGCCCTAAGATGACATCTCAGCTGGCAGTTCAGAGCAGGCACGCGATACAAATCTACAGGTAAGCCATGGGAGGGCACCTACGGGAAGACCCTGGCTCCCCCCTGGCCACTCTTGGGAAGGGGTGCATTCCCACCAGCGGCACCCGGGGGAGAAAGAGACACAGAGAGGCACCGGTTCGGCTCCCTGGTCGCAAACGGCCCCAGGCAGGGAGGCGATTACAGCAAGGGGGAAACGTGGGGAGGACAGGCACGTACTGGCCGCTTGCGGAAGCTGGCGGCTGGAGGGCATGGGGCAGAACAAACCTCGTGATTTCCTGAGGAAGCAGCGGCCTGATCTTTAATTCAGCCCTGCCTCAGAAGGAGGGATACTGCATGATCTTCGAAGCAGGAAACCTCAGAAGTTCAAGCTTGAGACGGCTCTTGCAAGACTAGCAACCAGTTATGTTCAGTAATTTAGAGAACGAATATGCAAAGGGTGGATTATTTATATCTAATTGACCTTTATTCCAGTCAAAGATACAAAGTGACAAACACACAGCTCTGAGGAAGGAGGAGTTCCTTTATGTAGCAAAGATGCAATGACACTAATTAATGCCTGAACGCGAAGCAATGGGTCTGTAGCTCAGCTGGTGGAAGAACCTCTGGTTTTATCAGTATCCGCCATTTAAGGAACTTACCGTCTGAAGGCTCCCCAGCTCTTGGGCCGTCGGCATGTGGTACTAGAGAGAGAAATCGGAGTGTGCTGGTCTTTCTGAGGGACAGCAGGTCCCTGGAGGCTGTTTTCACATCTACTGGTTTTGATCAAACCACTCTGACAGAGATGGTCCTGAAACATGTAATACCCTTTTGATTTTATCTTGCTTACAATTTTATTTTCCAAATGTCTTTTTTTTTTCTCGCTGAAGTAATTGGTTTGGGGCAAGGCTTGTATTATCTGCTGCAGAGGTGTGACTCGTGCGTGTGGCTGGCCTTCACGATAAAGGGCCTCTACTTAAAGCCAAGTGCCATCGCAAGAAGACTGAAATAGTAAAGCTGATGGATGTTGACTACAAGTGGGTTACTAAAACGCAGGCAGCAGAGATGCTGTTTTGAAACAATCTTCTGGATCTGGTGGCTGTGACGTAGCTTCCAGCTGAAGATGTTATTAAATGAATTAAATGAACCTGATGCTTACCACTAAAACGACTCTGTTGTTCCTTATTGCTGCGTGGCTGCTGTACTTCGTGTTGGAAGAGAATCTATGCCAATCTTTCAGTACCAGTTTAATACTGAAGCTAAAAATCTGCAGAGCAAGTGATCTTAGCAAAAAGCAATAGGAAAAGCTTTTTTTATTATTTTTTAAAAAAGCAATGGACCTATGAAAACGCTCAGTAAGGGATACAGTTCTGATTTACTATTACTCTTTTTAACGCCTATGTCCGAGTCAGTGGATGAAGGTATACATATTTCTGTTCTTGTTTCCCATCCTCAAACAAGAAGATCTGAAGAACTCAAGAAATGTGATGTCAACATAGGACATGTTTTGAAAAGGATGCTTTTCTAAGTATTGTAGAAAAGTTAGTTTCTGGGAGCTGTACTGAGTGCTGAGGAAAGGTTTCCTCCAGCTTTGTTTTACCTGTAAGCTAAAGGAGGTTGTGGGTTGAAGAAAACGCCATAGCAAATTTGTCTTGGCCAGAGCAGAAGCTTTCAAACAGATGATCTGCTACTGCGAACCAGGCAAGAGGCTCAGTGTGAAACTTTAATCCTGTTCCAGAGGATAGACACAGGGACAGGCTCATTTTGTTTGAAAAGAAGGCGTGGGTGAGGGGAAGGAGATTCGGGGAAGGACTGAAAAAAATTGAGGCCGAAATACTTTTGTACCAGGAGATAAAATGGGAAGAGATTTGCTTCTGAAAAATGTGTTGCTTATTCATAGGGTTTTTTTTATTAGGGTATATTACAAATACATGTCTGTTTAGTACCAAAAAGGAATTAGAGGAGCCCATGAAGGTTGTGTAACCATTTCCATATTAATTGCCTGGTTTGAGAAGCTTAACCCTTTTTTAACTCTGCTTTGAAAGTGACATTGTGTAAGCCTTGATTTCTGCTAGAAAATTGACTTTTTTGGAAGAATGCTCGTGAAAAAGTTGTGCTATCTCTTCTTGATCACTGAGGTGGTGAGTGTACCTCCTCCTTACTATCTGGGATGGGAAGCAGTCACACAGTGCTCTTCTACCTTTAAATAAATGTCTTGGCTTCCAGAATAGGTGGGGGTAATCAGTTGGCATGTTAAGTTCTTGATTTGATGGTATACAAAATCTTTTTGAAAACCACACTATAGCTCAGAACTTGTTCAATTGCCAGCTCGTTGCCTGTATATAGAATATAGTAAAATGGGTGCGAGCCTGGCAATGGATGAAATCCCATGACTGCATTTGCAGACATGACTGTAGGAGATGCTGCGTAATGTCAGGAACTGAGAGTGCTCGAGCTTTTCTTCCTGCTATTTGCCATCAGCAGCTCCGTACCTTTCACGACTCCCCACAAACGTCATTTCAAGAGGGAGGCAAACTTGCACTTTTATAGATGAGGCTGGTGAAGAGGTGGTTGCTCTACCCTAAGACTTATGTTGGTTCAAGTACTTGAGGGTCAGTACACCTTGGGAAGCAGATGTAAGGCCCATTTTCCTGTAGGAGTTTGATCCATGTTTACACTTCAGCTTCTGATTTCTGTACCCCTTGCAGATGAGGAAAGCTGGTGCACCAAGAAGTTTGTTTATGCTGGAGTTGCAGCCACCCACTGCCTTGCGATACTGTGTAAGAACAATGCCTGCCTGAGGCAAGCTGGCTGAATAAAACAAGCCTCCAGCACAACCCGTTTGAAACTGATAAGGAGAAGGGTTGATGTTGTTTGGAGGAAATAGATATTTGGATTGAGAAACTACTAGGTTGGAGTTATGCTCCTTAAGTCATTAGGCATCGAAGATGGAAAGGAAAGGTGGAGAGCTGGGAACGCCATTTGCCATGCCTGAGCGCAAGAGTATCACTAACACCAGGTAGATTAACAGGAGGGTTAAAGTTTCTGCTAAGAGGACTATGGTTCAAGCATGAAGTTGTTGTTAAGCAGAAATGTTTTGGAGATTTGCGAATGCCCACTGTAAGAACTGCACTGCTGTAATTAGCAGTTACATCGCAAAAGCAGAAAGCATTCGTTCATTGGGATGGGAAACACCGCAAGGCAAATATTTCTCAGACCTTCCTTTGAAAGCTGTGGAGACTAAGCCAGTCTGGCTAATCGCCCCCTCTAGCCCTCGCTGGAACCGGGAACCAGAAGGAATTTTTTGCCATTTGTCTGTCAGGCACTGAGGGATGAGCTTCGGCTTCAAACAAGGCATGGAGAACTTCTCTCAAGGAGTCACCTCTCCCTTACTGATGCCTAAAAATCAGTCTGTTCTTTGCCTTTTCAGGGGAGAGGTCCCTGTGCCTCCGTGCCAGTTACCTCCACAAGGTCACAAGTTAGCAAATGAAGTTCATTCAGGTTAGAGCAGTCAGAAGAATTTTTAATTGAGACCCTCCATCCCCGTAAGTCTGCAACCCTGCGGGCAGTCCAATGCCAGCAACAAGATTATCAGCATGTTGCCAGGGGTGCTCAGTGTGATCAGACCTTACAGTGAGGTTCTTCCTGATGTCATTCACTTCTGAATGCCGGAAGTGCCAACCCTGTTTTGGTGTCACTGGAGATCAAGCTAGAGGTAAAGTTTTATGTGACTCTCCAGGCATTGCCCTGGATCTTGCTTGCCAGCAGTTGAATGACCCGGTCTACTTGTGTAGCAAACTTCAGCAGTTAGTGGAGAACACCTCAATAGCTGTAGTGTAAGAGACACGATAAATTTTAGCAGGCAGAAGAAAACAGCATCCAAGTTCTTCTCTTTGCCATCCTGCTTCTGGCTGTCCCGCTGCCAAAGACTGAGAGCTGCAAATCACTGCAGCGATGGCCGCTCAGAAGATGGAGTTGAACTTTCTTTCAAACATTATGCTCCTTCAGGGCAAAGTTAATTGTTTTCTCTCATTTAATGTCTCCAGTTATATTCAAAGAATTAGGATGTAGGATAGACACAGAAGCTAAAAATTTCAGCGAGGCAGCTTTTATTTCTTTATTATACTTGTCTGCTCGTACTGTCTTCAGCATGGGTGCTCCTTGGGCTTATTATTGATGATGAAAAAGAACAGACTGTGCGGAGATTAACACAGATGGTTGTAGCCTCAAGACTTCATGAGCTGTAACCAAAGAAAATAAATCTCTACTTTCAAGGAGAGCCTTACACAACAGAATTTCATGTGGCTCAGCTGTATTCAAAGTGGAATATTAAAATTGCTGAGCGAAGAATTGAATGGCTCGTGTTGTGAATAACCGTGTTGTATGGGTAAGTTGCTTACCGCAGCCTCTCAGATGGAAAAAACTCAACTATATTGTTTTCTTTTGGGTTAAAACAAACAAACAAACCCATAAAACAAACCCTCTGTGATTCAGAAATCTTTGGAGAAAAGCAGTGTAGTTCACCAGAGCACACGCTGAATTGCAAAGGCCGCGCCACTGAAAATTTTGACAGAGGAACCCTTAACCTCCTGCTACAGAAATCGGTATAAAAGCTAGAAAATAACTTCCCCTTTCCCTTTAAAATCTCTTTCATGTTTTTTTACTCTTCTTGTTTCTGAAAACGTGACACAAGGGCACCATTCTGGTTCAAACTCTTCTTTGAAACCATGGAAAGTCAGTTTTAAAGGAGTAAATGCAGTGGAAAACAGCCGAGATGATGGTGTAACCTTTTGCTGCCAGCACCTGGGGCTTCAGCAGCTCATGGGAAAATGGGGAGAATTTTCTAGACTAGAGGAAAATTGGTTCTATTACCGTGATCTGCACTGTGAGTTAATAAACCACATCTTCTTTTAAACTGATGGAAATTAAGTCTGCTTATCAATCAGTCATGATACTCCATTCACTTTGTATGGGCTTCAGGTTGGATACAGCTCCCTTAAACAGATGGTTGTGCTGATGGGAATGTCTTAGGCTGTGACTTCAGCTAGGAGGAGGAAAATAATGGAATATTATATTGCACCAGCTCCCAGTCCACTCAGTCGTTTCATCCAAAGGTAAAGACTGGAAGGGTTTTGCAAGTGTTCATGTTTTTTAGGGAAAGGAGAGGAAGGGAACATACTCTTAAAGAGCCAATGTTTTTCATGTTGGCCTCTCTGAGAGACTTCATGAACTCACTTCATGACAAATTCTTTCATGGGCTGGAGATTCAGCTATCTTGCCTTAATAGGAAGGTATAAAGTACTTTGAAATATTTTTGACCACTCCAAAAATATATTCCTGCTATAGAAGTCTATCATCATTTTCCATGTGATGTTTAAAAACAAACAATAAAGCAAGCCCGTGACATGAGATTTCAGCTGGAGCATTCTTTAAGGTTTTGAAGTTTGGGGGGGGCTGTTTTGGTGTAGAATCCATTAAGTTTCCATGTCATCATACTGGCTTCATCTCCTCCTATATTCTTATATAAATAACCATAGTTACAGTTATGCTAAAAATAAGTATTTCTTTACTTTATTGCTACACTGTTAACTGCAAAAAAAAAATCATATGAGAACAGTATTGTTATGAAATCAATCAGTAGGTTTAAGAGCAGCAATTCTGCTTGTTTTTCCAGCTTTTTATTTATCTGTTTTTCCCCTTAAGAATCCCAGTGCTAGGATCTAAGCTCAGTTGCGCTTTGAAAAGTCTGTTCACTGATTTACTGGCTTCTGCTCTGTGGACAGCAGCAACCCAGGTGTAGATGGGTCTCCACGTACCTTGAAGGGCTTCTCCAGTGTCTGATCAGGTCTTCAGTGAAGGCTGCTACTGTGACTTCTTCCCTCTACTCAGCTGCTTATTGGAGTGAAACTACAGAATAATGTCCCCGAGACTCTTACCACTTTCTCAAACTCAATGATGAGTACAAAAGCGAGCAGGGGAGGCCCGAGTGTCATCAGATATGTCTCAGATCTTTCAGAAATTAAGGGGAGAATAACTTGGATGGTTAGCAAATTTAACGTCACAGTGATAGATGTCCTATCGTATACGTTCAAAAGATCAAGTTTGCAAAGTGTCTGAACTTCCTGCTGGTGAGGAGTATTGCAATTTCTCAGCCCTGTGGTCTTGCAGACTTTCACGCCTCCCGCCTTTATCTTTCTAAGGAGATGCTTTGGGTCACAGACTGCCATTTCTTTAATATTTGTCTGTAATAATTGTGCTGCCACCATCAATTAAATTCACCAGATATTTTTCTTCCTGGCCTCCTGCAGCTTTAATCTGAAACTTTCCATTCTCCTGTCCATGGACACCATCACAGCCTGAATAGAGTTAAATTTTCCATTAATGGACACAGCAGGCTTTTAAAATAAATCAGACAAAGGGTGGAGTCTGCAGCTCCGGATGCACCATGTGAAAGAGTCAGCCAGACCCAGCTCCCAGCACTGCACCAGCTTCTTTCTGCTTATCTCTGTGTTTACTGAAATAATAAAAGGTGAACCAAAATGAAAAAAGAACCAACAACAAAACACCTAAACAGCAGCAGTCAAGCGAAAAGCACCTAACAAGGAATAAAAGAGGAAACAGGATCTAACAGTTCTTAATCCATCTACATGATCCATAATTTAAACTGTGATACCTGAAATGTTCCTTAGAGACTACACCTGAATGCAATGCCTTGTACGCTCCACTGACTGGTAGAGGTCTAACTCGGCATGACATTTCTCAGGTTAGAGGAAATGAAAGATTGGGTACCGGACAAAAAAAAAAGGCATTTTTTTCTTCTGTGTAGGTTGTTGTCTTAATTCAACTCCAATCTGTACAGAAATAAGATGATATACAGGGCACCCTGGAAGGCAGATGACAGCTTGCGGAGTCTTGGATTCAGAAAACATCAATGAATGAACCTCTCGGGCTGTCATGGGAGATGAACACTTCGCAAGTTCTGGTGTTGGCTTTGTGTGCATTGTAATCTTTGCCCACGGAAATACCCCAGATGCTGATTGGCATCCAGTCTCTGCTGCTCACCGGAGGACATTTCAAGATAGCTGGGAGGATGTCGCTCTGGAAGAAGGCATTAAATATTGAGCTTTCAAAAGCACTCTGTGCTTTTGAAAGATGTGCATTTAAATGCCCTGGGATTGCTTGTAAGCTTGATCTGGTCTAGTTTTGGCTAGAAAAAATGCTCTCAACTAGAAGAGACCGAGATTGGAACAACCTACTGATGTCTGTAAATGTGTTGGACTTTGTCCATCTGAAATATCTAAATCATGCTTAGATGTTTCTTTAAAATGCGTGTGCTCCATGAGGAGCTACAGTGCGGTTAGTTTGTGGGTTGCATCATGGGAGGTCAGAGCACAGACCCAGTGCTCTTTGAATAGCTCGCTTTTGGCCTTGAAGGCAGAAGGGAGGTTGCTAATGATTGTATTTCAACCATGCTGTTCAGCACCCTTTTAGTCCTCTCACAGCTGGTGGGAGAAGAGCGATCCTTTTCTTAAGAAGAGATGATGACGAAGATGATGATGATGAGTGGGTAGCCATTGCTTCAATTCTTCTTTCTTTAGGTGGGCATGTCTTTAACATGCCTCAGTTCTCCCTTTTCCTCTAGGGATGCTCACGTGGACAAATGTGGTGATGGCTTCTTGCATCCCTTCTTGCCGGCGCTGTGGGTTTCCTTTTCAAGGAAAGCTGAATGGGTGGTGGGTGGGTGCACAGCCAGGTCTTACCCCAACATGCAACCAAGAGGTAGCCAATGTATACAGGTCGGAACCAGGGCCACCGTGCGCTCCTGCCCTGCACTGAAGACAGAGCTAATAGCTTTCCCAATTGAAAAGGACTGCACGTGGCAGTTTAATTGACAGGAGTCAATTGCCTCGCAGGCTGTGCTCTCACCCACAGAAGTGGGAGGACATGAGGAAGGTGTCTGGGGTTCAGGCCTCTGGTTAGGGGGTGTTCGTACATGCATTGTTCTGCAGGGACACCCAGCCACCGGCAAGTGGGGAAGGACATGGGAAACAGCACGATCTAGACCATTAATCCAACTCGGATGGTAACAATTCAGTCATTTTTGCTCTGAGTGGGATGAGAGCGGTTTAGAAATAAAAGCTTTTTATCCGTCTTTTTAAAACTTTACAGCTACTATGTTTCTACATTAGGTTTTTATCTTTTTTAACAAAAAAACCAAACCAATCGGGCTGCTTCGGTTGCCAGCAGAAAATACCGCCAGAAATCACAGACTCCCATTGTTTTCTGCATATTTATAATTTCGTGAACGGTTCCTCCCTCCCTCGCGCAGCGTGTCAGGCTGTTCAGCTCTGCAAGTCTTCTGAGTCTATTCCTGGTGCATTATCTCCCCTCCCCATCCACAGTGGCTGTTTAGTCAAGGCAATGTCAAAGTGTGGAAGGGTGAGGGAGGCCGTCACGAGTGTGCTGCTTTACCAGCCGGGGACTGCCACCTGAGCTCCTTGCAAGGGGGAGCAGACCAGCACGTACCATCTCTCTTGTGCTTACCATTTGCTAAGCTTGCCTTTTTTTTTTTTTTTAGCATTCTATAAATACGTTGAGATTTGCCATCTCACCTGCTTTTTATTTTAATATGTGTATATGTGATGATTGGCTAAGTGTGAGAGAAGGAGAAAGAGCTGAGACCTGTGCACTCCCAGGGGTTCCTAATATGCAAACAGATGAACAGAAATTTAGGGACCAGTATGGGGACCCTTTTGCCTTCTGGTGTGAGAGACTGAAAGCCAATGCTGCGACCCCCCTTCTCGTGCTGCGACAGGATGCCTTTGTCCTTTGTAAAAACCCAGCACAGTGCAGCCATGCGGGCAACATAAATAACTGGTGTGGCAACAGAGGAGAAACAGGTGGCTTGAAGTAGTCTAGATGTCTCCAAACCTTTCCTTGCTGTAAGGCTCCAGCCTCTACAAGTGCTGAAGAAAAGCTTGTCTAAAGCTTAGTCTAAAAACGGAAAGAAAATCCCAATAGTCTCTCTCCTAAATCAATGAACACAATCCATTCCTGGTAAACCAGTCTCTGTGAGCACAGAGGCTTTATTACTGGCTTGTAAATTACCAGACTTTATATTTTCCCCTTCTGCCTCTCTCTCCCAGTCAACTCTCAAAAAACCCTCCAGCTGTCGGTAGAGGGAAGCAATGGGGAAGATGAAAACTTGTCCTTTGTGTCTGTATGTGTTGGGAAGGAGAGAAGAATAAAAAGGCTAGCTCATGGATGCTGGTGAATTGGAAATGAGGGCCTTGTGTCAATGATTCTGGAAACCTGGCTTGCACTTCTTCCTTGATGGACGTACCCACTGATGTTAGCCAAGGCAACGCTTCACTGCGCTTGGAAGCTCTTGGAAGAGGATTATTTTCTTGTCTCTCCTTTTAGTATCTTGTCTAACTAAATACCAGAACCTTGTTAAGAATATCTGCTGCTGCTGAGGATCCCCCCCATCCCAGAGTTCCCATAGGGGAAAGATTTCTGTTTCAAGTTAGATAAAATACTGACATGAGTTCAAGAAGTTATAAATTAGTCACCGATTAAATTTGACTACAAACTGGAAAGCTTCTTCTGGTTTGAGGAATTAAGTCCTGGAGCATGTGTCTAAACAGTGCAGCAGAGACAAGGGTCCTAGCTGGTTTAAGATGATGCTCAGCAAGATTATGGAAAGGGGTGTATGACAGGCTAGAGGAATGCATAGAAAAGGTAAATTAACTTCTGGTAGCAGCCAATATTTAGCTCTCACCAACGGAAGGAAGGGTTTGCTGCTCAAGTCAGTGGCAACTTCAGCAACTTCTTGGTTCCCCCCGGCCTTGCTTTGAAGGTATACAGGCCATTTTCCCGGATCACAGTTCCGGCTCTTTCCCAGTAGCACACTACAAGCACTGCTTCTCCTCTCACCGTTGGTCCTGGTATTTGCTGTTGGGGTCTGGGCAAGGTTTTTTTTGTTTATAGTGACTGAAAAGCTCTCCTCTGAGCTCATCTGGACCAGCAGGCTCCAGGCTGAGGCAGGGAGTCTCTGGCTGTATGGGCTCACGGTGAAGTCGGCAGGAAGGATCAAGGATTAAGATTTCAGAAAGGCCTTTTCGCTTGTGTGCAACTTTCTTTGAAGGGATGCACCTGAAGTTTCTTTTTCCTCCTTTTTTTTCTCCCCTCTTCACTACAAAGTTTACCATGGAAGATGAACAAATTAAGTTCAAATCTGCCTCCCACACTCCTTCCCCACTCCCAAAAGGTGCAACTTGGGACAGATTTCAGTCTCAGCTAGTGGTGGTGGCATTGTTGCTGTGATTGCTCAGTCTCTCACCTCACTAAGCTACTTTTACCATTTTTTTTTTCAATGTTTAATGTGGGGCCTGGTGCCAAAATCCTTTAGCATTGTGGGAAGGTGTTATCATCTCCTAACAAACTACTACTCACTGCTTCCAGGGAAGACTTATGCTGTGGGCTCCGTATTTTAGGAGGCTGGAGCAATTAACTGAAGTTATATCATTTAAAGACGTTATAGACTATCCCAAAGAAGCCATTGCCTGTTAGTGAATAGCTTTGGGAAATGATTAGTAAAGCATTTTTCTGTATATTTGTATGTTCTGGCGTCTGTGTAAATCCAGCTAATGTTCGTATTCCAACAAATGTCATTTACAGCTGAGGGTCTCTAGAGAACCCAGACAGTGATGGGTGGAGGTAGGGAGCCAAACCTTTCACGTTAACTTCATTAATGTGGAATGAAAATGCACAATAAATGGGTGTTGTTTGGTGAGACCACCTAGCTAGGTGTTGGATTTAGGGGGTGTCGTAGGTGGAAAAAAAATAGCTTGAATGCCAACAGGTGGTGGATAATTGGGTTTGTGCGCGCGTGAATGTCCGAAACGGAACTTTCAACCTCCCAACCGGAAGCGGCTGCTTGTGAACTACAACTGGTACGAGGGCCAGTTGTAAATTTTACTACCACCTGGACTAAACCAAAGCGGCATATCTGAAATTCTCAGGTGAACAAGGGGTCGCGAGACACAAGCAATGCTGAGGAGCCTGCTTGTGCCTCGTCCTTCTGCACACCGACGGTTGGGACTGGGAGAACCAGGGCCTGGCAGCTCCAGGAGGAGGAGCTGGTGCCAAAAAGAAGGGCTTAAAAAAAAAAACAAACCCAAAACAATGGTCTGGGAAGAAGTTTAAGATCTTGGCTGGAGGAAAGATGCTGGAGGTGAGGGCTCTGCAGGGAGATGAATGCCAGGAAATGGCAAGGGCCCTTGGGCAATCCCACCACTGGCTCATTAATAAGCAGCTTTATGTCCCAGAGGAAGACAAAACCAAAACCATTTGACACATACAGATGAGAGAATGGAATAATTTTACATACTGTCACTAGTGGAAAAGAGTCTGGGTTTTTCAATTTTTTTAAAATTTTATTTATTTTTTTAGAAAAGGAATAAACTCTGCATGGTAGAGTGTACGGTATATAATTTCAAAACAGAACAAGTGATACGGAATGGATTATTTTCCCAAACTATTTAAAGTTGAACCTAAAATCATTTGTAAATCAACACTCATTACCATGTAAGACAAAGGCAAACAATCAACATGTTTTTTGTTTGGTACAGATTTCCTCTACCACTTCAGCCTGAATTTTCCGAGGGCTGGGGAGAAAAGGGGGGCAAATCCTGCCCGTTGTCCTAACCATAGTTGTACTGACCAAGCTTTGTGCTCTGAGATCTAGCATCATATGGCTTTATATACGTTCCTAAGCGAACAGTGCAACATCATCACCATCTTAAGTGTTTATTCCACATTCAAACTGTAACTGAACATCACTCCGAAACCCTTTCCCGCCCCCAAAACAACGACGACAAGAACAACAACAAAAAGCAGAAAGTCTCCAGCAATCAGATTTCATCCCAGAAATCTGTGTAAACTGTAGATCAGGGTTGGGTAGCAGCACAGAAGACAAAAGATGTGACAGCATGATTCAATAGTGTCTCTAAAGACTACTGTAAGACTGTCATTCTTTAGTCTGCATCTTGCAATCACAATTTGCTTTTTCCCTGCAATACTATAAAGCAACATAAAAAAAAAAATCATACTCAAAAGCAAAAGGTAGAAGCCTTTACGGAAAGGTAAAGCTTCTGCTTAGCCTTGAGTGGTCGCTATTAGAAACAGATCTCTGCAATCAGAAGCAAATCTTGAACGTATATACACAATTTCAGTGGGAAGGGACGCAGCCAAGGATGGAAGCCCTTCTGGCAGACCCGCAGACCGTTTTGGCTTGTAGGTCAACACTACACTGCCATTTTGGGTTGAATAAACCGGCAGGGCAGCCGTAGGTGTTAGGTGTGCTCAAGGCTCTTGGCTCCTCTGTTCCTTGGCTGCTTGGAGGCTGGGAGGAGGAGGAGGGAGCAGGAGCGCTGGCGAGGCCCCCCCGCCCCTCGCTCCGCAGCCAGCCGAGTGACGTGTGGGTTGCAGCGGCGTGGGGCGTTGCACCGGGGAGGTAAGTGCACGCTTTTCTCTTTACCCTCTCCTCCCCAATCCTGTTGGAATGTATCTAATCAGTAATTAGATAAGTATGAATAATAACTGTAAGCTAGCATAGTCACCCTCCTCCTTAAAATGGAGGGAGAGCAACAGCATCAAACAAATTCCCATTTGTCCTGACACGTGTAACCTTTCCAGATCCTATAGAGCAATCATATGCAGGCATTTTTCATACTAGAATTTAAAGGAGTCAAAGCTGGTAAAGAAACTGGATGTTTCCTGGCCTAACTGAAGGAAGTAATAAAACTGATTAAAGTAAGAGCGGAAGAAAGTAAGCGTTAGTGTGTTTACATCCTCTGGTATGTCCCACTTCTCTGTGTTCTGCTCACAAGCCCTTTCCATACTCTGAGCAAGCACTCCCAAACTTAGAGAGGTAAGGCTTCAGCTAAAATCTCATACTTGAGATTTTAAATTTCTTTTTATAAATACCATAGCTGTAAGTATTTGACTTTACCGGATCCGTGTGGGGCATGTTGAAGGCAAGGCTTGTTAAGTGAACCAGCACAGGAGAAGATTGGACAGGGGTGTAATCTTACAGGATAGCAACAACTGAATGATGTCCGTAAGCATGGTGCTAGCTTAGTGTGTGTGTAGCATCAGGGAGCTTGGATGAAACCCTCCAGCTTTCTGGGTGTCCAGTCAGAACCAGGGAAGCTGCAAGAAGTTTTACTGTAAAACTCCAGTACTGAAATGTCTAAAGGAACTGGACCTTTAACTTCAATGGGCACTGATTTTAGGTTTTGCACAGTCAATTCTAGTTAAAAACCAAGAACTTTAACGATAGCTGATGCCCCTGCTGTTGGGGCCTTAAGACACCTGTTATACTGCTGAGCCCTACTCTTTTTTTTTTTTAATAAAACACTGTTTTAAGATACAGCACAATAAATGTGCTTATTACGCACTCTAACATAGAGCACAGAAATACAACACTACAGAGTGCAAGTCTAACCATCTCCACAGTGGGAAAAGTGCGAAGGTTAAAAATATGCATGTGGCTTAACACAAGATATTTTTAAAAAACATGACATGGAAATCTCATACTAATGCTTTCACCTTTATCACAAACATGACTGAAAACTCAAGGTCAGTTGCTGATCCTTCTCTCGTAGTAGTAGTAGTAGTGTAATCCTTTCAAAGGTACAATGTTGGAAAGATCAGAGAATAAAAAAACCAAGTGTCCAAAAATGATCCCATTTACCACTTTTCCAGTAGTTATGTTTTTCAAGAAGTAAACACGTAAGGTCACCTTGATCTTCACCATCAGTAACTGATGCACTCGGAAACAGCTAAGCCAACCACCTGGACTGAGATCAGTTCGGTGTCGCACACGCACACATACACGGATACACACACAAACACCCCACAGGAAAAAGTGCACTTTCAATTGCTGATACAAAAATAGATTGGCACATTCTTTTTGACACAGTGAAGATATCCTCTTTAAAAGCTTTTTCACGTTAAGAAGTCCTCTTGGAAGTTGCAGCAGGTCTGTAGAAAAAGCGCTACAAGAATGCACTCACGTGGGCTTCCAGGGTTTGTGTGATGGAGAGAGGGGTGGTCATGGAGGCTGCCCTTCAAATTTTTGCCTACTTTCATAGCTGTAGTCCCCACAGGTAGGGTCAGTCGCCACCCAGTTTCAGCACGTTAACCATTTACCAACAGCTCAGTCTTCACCTGCTTTGAGAAAGTAACGATACGTAAATTTGTCAAAGCTGAGAGTTTTACATTGACGCAGTGTTTCCTATACGTTGCCGGAAAAACTGTTTTGGGGAGAGAGAGAGAGTGAAGTGTTAGGAGTCTGATTTTGCATTTCCAGTAGTAACTGCGGCTCAAGAGAGCCAAGCGGGAACAGTCGGGAGCCCCTTCCCCGCCGAGCAGCCAGCGCTAGGAGTTCTGCACCAAGCGTCTGTAGTGCGGCATCACTTCGTGCTCGGGAAGGTGGAGAGCAAACTCCAAGGCCACCAGCACCGGGAACTCGAAGGCGATCAGCTCTCGCCTGTTCAGCCGGAACTTCTCTTCCAGTTTCTGCAATGACAGCCAAGGAAAAAAAAAAAAATTAAAAAAAGTCTTTGTGAATGAGGATTTGACTTTCTAGTGCTTTCTTACAGATGACATTATTCAAAACACATGTGCTGCTGTCATTAAACCTCTGCCCTGCTGGACTTGCATGGCTCTAGGTTTAGAAAATGAGAGCAGGATGAACTGGATGTACTGATTCCTTACTGTGAAGGTGAACTTACAAAACTCAGCCAGTCATGCTATTTCTGACATGTTTGTCATTTCACTCATTCCATTTCCAGCAGAATTGTCTTCTAACGATCATAGCGATTACCACTGCAGGAAGAGGAAACTCCTGGCTTCATGCAGACATCGAAATCACTTATGTGATGGAAGACATGTGTCTCCTTACTGCCCATAAACTTCCTGCGCTGCTTGAAATCACTGATTTTCCTTTCAGCATTAGACTGTGTTACAACACCCTATTGGGGAAATTATTTCTGCTACAATTAGATACGTTTGATCTTAATACCTCAGAGGCAGAAGGTGTCATCTGCAACAACCGTAAGAACAGTGAGTAAGAGAAACTACTATCCTCAAGGGGGATGAGATGGGTTTCATAGTTGGCCTTCTGCTGTAATGTACTAAACCTCCCATCTGCTCTGCTGTTTTCACTGGATTTGGATGCTCCAAGTAGGCAGCCAGCTGTTCAGGGACACTTCCCCCCCCGCCCCATCCTCTTCTTACGATCTCCCTGGCTTGCTACTTCTCTGCCCACTGGGTCTACTGAAAATCTCAATGTGTCTTAAGGATGGACCAATGTTTCAGGATAGCAAGAGAGGCCAGATCTTCCAACTCCCACCGGGTTGATTTTTTTTCTGGTTATTCAGAGGGCTTTCTAACAAACTGACTGTGGACCCAGCTCTGTGACTGTGGCAGAAGGGCATGAGTCCGGTTCTACCCCCCAACCAAGTTTCCATGTCTCTTGAACTAAGTGAGTTGGTTGTAGCCAAGTACCCAGCAACCTGCCCTAACTTTCTGTAGCGTTAAATCAGATTGGTATCTCAGTGCTTGCAAACGGATTATGGAATAACACTCCTTTCTGTTAACTCTTCCATATGGAGTGGGTGGAAGACCAAACACCTTACTCTACAAAAAAATAGTTGAGGTGAGGTGTTCTAATGGGAACACTTCTTCAGGTTTTCTCGCCCAAAAGCTTAACTTGATGAAAGAAATACAAACTTGGTATTCTATTAGACTCCCTCTGAAATTAGTATCTGCATTTACCTCTCAAAGGAGAGTCCTTATTGACACTCTTGAAAACATAATTAAAAGCAAAATGAATCTCCTGAGGGTTAACTTTTGACTTGTATTGACAGAACAGTGGTCAGATACCTCTCAGACCTCACAGTATCTGACATCAGGGTCTTCAATCACATTGAACGAGCTTCCCATGCCTCTGCAGTGACATTGATCACTACTACTTCCACATAAATGTGTAACAAAAAAGGGTATTTAGCTGGCTGTACAGCTGGAAACCTAGAGGAGAGCGTGA
Organism: Aptenodytes forsteri; assembly: GCF_000699145.1. Classification (NCBI taxonomy): domain Eukaryota; kingdom Metazoa; phylum Chordata; class Aves; order Sphenisciformes; family Spheniscidae; genus Aptenodytes; species Aptenodytes forsteri. The sequence continues at coordinate 6,331,538 of NW_008796043.1, forward strand.
CCACTGACAAGCAGGCTTGTGTAGACCACATACTGGCACTTCATGTAGAAGGAACATTGGAAACCTATGGATACGTACATCTATAAGATGCTTGACTTCATGTTTTCTGAGGTCACTGCCAATTTTGGCTGCTAAAAGAACACAGGCTCCAGCACAAAGCTTTCTATTCTGCTTGTTCAGCTTCCCCTTGAGAGCGAGCTTCTCAAAGTAGACAAAGGCCATGGCCACTGTGGGCTCTTCAAAACCACATTCTTCTTGAGCAAGCTTGCGCATTTCTCTCTTCAAGCTGAGTAAAGAGACCAGACAAGTATGCTGTGAACTGCGTTTTAAAGCATTTCTCATTTCACCCTAAGAGTCATCCTTTCAGAGACTCCCTCTTAGTCAAATAGAGGGGAAAAGGAAAACGTAATTTACCGGGCAGATATCTTTATGCTCTGTTTTGGGGACACATTTCACGGCACATTTTGACCTCATCCTTCCCCCTCACTGCCCCCAATAGATAGTTGTGGCAAACTATAAAAGCAACTGAAAAGCTTTGACATTTTTACAATAAATTATTGTTATGAAATAACAATATTCCATCAGAGGTCTTAAGCTGCATAGAATTTGCTTAGTAACAACAGCTTGATTGCTTGTGCTTTATATGCAGCTTTGCTGCAGGTTACGGTTGGTCAAATCCAAACTGACAGTCTTTTCATGTATGGCAGTACTGTCTGGTTACAGAGCAACACGACTCAGTATCCTTCTGGCCACTTCAGTCAAATGAAATTACCGTTACTTCAGTGAAGCAGTATGTCTAGCCTGCTACACTGGAAGCAGTGATGAAATACTACGACTTTGCTGTGAAGCTGACCACTTGTTTTGCTTCTGGCCACGCTCTCTGGACAAGGCACAGAAGTCAGCATTTCTCTTTCCTCAGTCTCTTTTTAAGCTAAGTGCCATAAGCTTAGAGACTGTTGTGTTATTTTTCTGGATATTTTAGTACGGTGCATGCCCAGCTCGCATCCGCATCCTGTTAGATGCTGCATTTAACACCTGACCTGTGTGTGTTTGTACATTCCCCTATCTTGTTTACTCAGCCCACTAATCAAAGCAATCATCTTACTTATTTTGCACCTCTGCCGGTCACTGCTCCTGGAAGATCAATCAGTGCTGTGCTTCCCCTCATGTACAGCAGCAATTGCACTGAAATGTGAGACAGCTGCATCACGTTGCAGCCTTACCAAGCTTTGCAACGTACCTTCTTATTTTACTGAGGGTTAACTTGATGTGAGGGAACTTCTCCTTAAAGGTCTCATTCATGTCCTTCTTGAGATCTGATGGCTTCACGTAGTCTATGACTGTGGTCTGTAACACATGGTCAAGAGAGAATTGCTCTTTTAGTTTGTAACAAACAAGGTCACTCAATTCCCAAAAGCAAGGAATACCAAACAAATGCCAGTCAGTCCCAATGCTTTCAGTTGAGGGGAAAATTAAGTCTGAATGAAGGCAACAATTTTTTTGTGACTCCTCCATCAGAACAAGTGACCTGAAATCTGAAATCAGCACAAGCCCCGAACAACACATACCTTGTCAGGATCCTCCAAGTATCGCTAAGAGTGAGTTGAAGCTAAATGTGGGTGGATAAAACCTAGCTGAGAAGTCTTGTTAAACCAAAAAAAATTATCACAATAACTGATTTGATGACCAGATTTTGTGTGCGTATCTCCATACGGTTCTGAGACATATTGTGAGTTTCTCTCAAATCAATTCTTCAAAGGAACCGCTGGTACAAATTCTTGACTGCCATAGCGTACACTTGTGATAAAATAGGTAATTAGCCTACATGGCAGGTCGTTCAGTAGAGTGCAAGATAGTAATGCTGTCATAAGTTAGGCAGTAAGTGGACAAAAATACTGAGTTAGGACAACATTCAAAGTGTACAGTTTATTTCCTTTACGCTGAGCTCGCTATTCCTTTTTGTCACAACCTAAAGAATTTCCCCAAGTAGCAGAGGGTCCTCCCGGCCAGTACTGCAACGCCAGCGCTCACATCTATGGGTGTGCAGCATTTCGCTCCTTCCTTCAGTCTTCATTCAGGAAGCATTTTACCCAAATCCTCTGTCACCACTCACCTGGCCAAAATCTATCAGCTGAACAACAAACCAACCTTCATTTTGGGAATGTGCCAATTCTCTTCCTGGCTTTGGCTGTTCTGCCCCTCAGACAGGAGCAGAGAAGAGCCCCAGCTCAGGCAGCCAAGGGACAACCTGGTCCCCAGGCACCCAGCTCCCGGCCAGCTTCAAGCACAGGCAGTGGGAGAACAGCAGTTTGCATTGCAGTGTGTTCTCCTTCCAGTAAAATAATTTTTCCCTTCTAATTTCTGTTTATGATTAACCTATATTATGGCAAAGGGCTGTTAACACTAAACAACAAGACGTGGAAAGAGGCATGCAAAACACTTGTCGCCAGTTATGCCTTTATAGAAGATGGAGCCTTGCTGTATTATATCCTCCCGGGAATCTAAATCAGCCAAAAAGACTGACTGCATATGCTTGCAGTTTTCTTTTTCAACAATTAGCATAGTATACGGAAGGGCTTGGGGAGGAGAGAGTGTAATGGCCCTAGAGAGCAATCGGACAACTCTTATTATCCGATCATGTTCTTGTCTGGATCCAAAATGAGCATAAAGGGGAGTAAAACACACCTAACTTTTCCTGCAGTTTATTTAGGAGATATGGTACTGAAATAACGGATAATTATAGGAATTTAAAAGAAAGCAGAGCATGTGTTTCCCCTGAATAGCACACAGCAGTATTTGAGGTAAACATACTGTAATAGAGAGGAAAAAAACAACTTCTTGCCACGGGGTGTTGTTACGGTCATACACACATTTTAAAACATGGGCCATTCTGCTATCTGATTTGCAGTATGAGAAGCATCATCTGTCCAGATAAATTGCTCCCCACTATGTCCTAGCAGGTAATTCTGCTGGGCACATCACACACAGCAGTTGCCTGCCGCTTTCCTAAGTATAAATGTTTGTGAGCCCCCTCCAACACAGTTATGTGTTAGGCACTAGTCCAAATTTTGCTCAATAAAGGGGATAATTTATTAAGGAAATTCAGTCCTATTACAGAAACCTGCCAGTTGTAAGAAATCATCAAAAAGGAGAAAGCCACATCAACCCTCTTCAGCCACCCCTTGCTGCCCTGCCTGCGTATGGATGAGCTCCAGCGCAGGTCCAGGCAGACACTGCAGTGCCACTGAGGTCAAAAATTCATACGCTGTCTTGAAGCTGAGGCAGGCAATGTGCTACCACGCCTGAATAAAAGGAAGAGAGGAAAAGACAGGGAGGAGAAACCTTGCCCTACCCAGGGTCGGAGGGAAAGGCTTCAACTGAATATGTGGGTCTGCCCGGTTTTAATCTTGCTGAGGTTGGAAGGACGTACACACGCACCCGTGCAGCCATGGCTCTTCATCACAGACAGCTTCTCACGTGCTTCATCTCACCTGGCAGAGCTCAGCCCTCCGAAGCAGAAGAATGAAGATCTTGCCAATTACTCCTCTCCTTTCTTTCCCTGGGACGTCGCTGCCTGCCTGCCTACTCCTTGGTTTTGTTGCCAGAGGATCATCAGCAAGTTGGGTGCTTCTGATACACAGATATGCTGGGAATTTTATGTGTTATTAAGAGGGTTCCTCTTAGTACTGCTATAAGAGGACTATTGAAACAAGCCACATCATAACATAATTTAGACCAGTGCCATCTGCTACTCAACGTACAGAAGCATCGGTCCATGCTGCTCTTACTCACAGAGTCAAGAGACACTGAGCACATAAAGGTTACCCGCTATTAAATCCAAAGATGATTTTAGTTACTACCAGCATTTTTTTGTTGTCTTGGGCAATCCTAGAAAGAGTGAGCCCGGTGCTACTGTGCAAAGCTACACGACACCTTATTTCGTGCTTCACTGCAAACCTAACTGCCTGTTGTTTGCTCTCCATTACACGGAGCTCCTTAGTTTTATCTTAATTATCTCCCTCAAAGTGATCATGGGTTCTTCTGGCAGACTTGCATTTGGCTCTCTCCGTGTAACCATCTTTCCTCGCACAGAGGAAGATGCAATCACGAATGAACCTTGCCTGCACGACAGAAACCACTTTGCTGCAGAAAGGGCATGGCAGCGGAGGGAGGGCCAGACCATCCTCTGGACTCAGCTGCACAGAAATTATGCCCGACAGCAAGTTTCAGTTGCTTTCACCTCTAACAAGTAGGTGCCGGCGTGACCCCAGCTCCGGGGGTAACTGCGCAGAGGGGGGGAGTGACCCCTGGGCTCTGCCACACAGCAGCAGCAGCCCCCCGGGGAGCACCTTTCCCCAGGGCCGCTCTGCAGGCACTGTCTGTTTTACCTGGGACTCCTCCAGCCCGTGGGAGATTTGCCAGAATTCAGTTACATTCTCTTTAGAAGGAGAAAAGCTCTTTTTTAAAATTTTATTTAAAGCAAAGCACTCACGAGGCTTGAGAATAAGCAGACGGCTTAAAACTAAAAATGGTAAGCAGGTATGGCTATTTTTAAACAGAGAGATTTGTCAATTTTGTCCTGTTGATAACAATCTCCCCCCCCAACTCCGTATACTGCTGCTTCCTGCAAGACAACAGTCTCTATGATATAAATCACAATAATGAAATCCAGATGAAAGCTGGTGTGTGCTGGTTTTGATTCATGTAACAGGATAACGGCAGCATGTTTGAACACACTGGCTCTAAGGCAGCTGTCTCATCTTGTCAGTGCCATGCTGGAGAGCTCAGCTAACTGCCCTTATTCTCAAGAAAAGGAATTGTGCAACTTCTTTTTTTCTTTCCCTTTGATTTTTTTTTTTCGTAGCTGCTGCAGAAGCCCCACTTGGTCTGTGCAGTGGGATGCTGTTTGCCCAGCTGGTGCCTATAGAAACGCGTGCATGTGGGACCCTGCCCACCAGAGAGGCAGGCAGCAAAAAAAAAAAAAGAGAGTATCTGTTGACAGGTAATTTAAAAGCAATGCTGAATTAGTGTCTGTTGAGTGATCGAATCAGTTACCCCTTCTAACTGTTTCTGACCAGGCACCTGAGCACCCCTCTCGCTGTCATGCTGTGGCTGGGGCACAGCACCACAAGGCTACACAGAAATCCTGGTCCCTGACCCCGCTCCTGCCCGGGGTACCTCCTGCCACCCTGCCCTGCCCGAGCACCCCTCTTGCTGTCACGCTGTGGCTGGGGCACAGCACCCACAAGGCTACACAGAAATCCTGGGCCCCGACCCCGCTCCTGCCCGGGGTACCTCCTGCACCCTGCGAACGGCTTGGCACCGAGCAGCAACCCCCCGCCACTGCCCCTGCCCATGAGGGATGGAGCGGAGGAAACCTCCGCTGGTCCCAGCGACCCACAAGGACCAGTTGGGATCTGACACAGGAGCGCTCTGACCTAACGTCATCCTTCGCTGCCTGCTCTCTGCTCAGCGCTTATGCTTCGCTTCTCCGTTTTAGGCCATGTCATTGTGCTTGAGCTGCCCTGAGTCCCAAACGAAGCTGCCGTGTTGAGGAGAAGACATGACTGTGGACGGTGTGGATTTTTGTCTGTCCAGAACAATTCTGGTATTGCCTGTGTAGGAGCACTGTTCAACACCGGTGCCCCAAATTTTATGAAGAGTTTGCAAGTATTTCCCTAAACAGAGCACAGCATTCTTCTATCCAACCATGCTTTCTTATACATAATGTTATTCCCTACCAGGCAGGCACTCTGCACTCCTGGAGCTGTCAGACACACGAGCAAGTCACTGGAAACTACCAAACTGTCTCTCTCATACTCTAATCTCGAATGTTTGTAACTTCTGTCATCCAGAAACGTCTGTCTTGTTTCTCACAGCTTCTTTGCACAAAACACATTTCACTTCAGTATTCAGCAATACTCCTTTGTGAGCTCTGTTCACGTTCTCTGTATACAAATCTGTATATGTATATTTTAGTTTGGCAATGGAGTTGCACAAGACAAATGAAAGCCTTGATATATGGTAGCTGACAGATGCCTGGACAACATGATGAATGCTTCGGCTGAAGTCTGTACTCTGCACACTTTTTGCATGGCTGGCAGTTTTGAACTTGGAGGTTAGCTTGTGTGTTATTCACAAGCGTTTTCAAGCAGCTGCTTTCTCATAGGAAAGCTGTATATATAGTTTCATAAATATGGGAGGAGGGAGGATGCCTGAAATGGTTGAAAAGACTGGCAAGATGAAATATTGTTGAAAATAAATCCTACTTTGGCACACTACCAGTAAAAGATGATCTAGCCTTGGATGCCTCTATCTCCCCGTAAGAAGGACAAAATCAGAATAAAATAGGTGAATAAAATGAAAGATAAATAGGCTGTCTTCAGCTGTTGTTACTGCATACCCCTGATAAAGCTACTTCACAGAGAGCAGACAGAAGACTGATACCTTTAACAGACTTTTGGTAGGTCAATGGTAAGTTCTCAACCACATAACAAATGAAAAGAAGTCAATTGATTCTGCACTGCCTGGCTACCTTAATGCCTATCACAGGTGACCAGCTATATAGCTATAAACTGTCAGTAACCTGATTCATATACTTATGGCTGAAGATGCATATATATGGGAAATCCTGACAGAGCAGAGGCTTAAAACGGTGATGGAAAATGAGAGTGATGCCTTATTTATAATAATAAAAAAAACCCAACAAAAAAAAGGAAAAGGAAGACTAAAAGAAGATGTTTCTGTTGTTAGAAAGTTATTAACATTCAAGGATCTTAAACTGAAAGATTTCGCATTTCACAAAGCAAATAATCTCAAAACTGCCTCTTTGCGTTAAAGTACATGGAAGGGCACTAGTTTATTTTATATGGTTAACACACTGGAATCATTCTCAATTAATACAGTGTGTCCTTGTTACAAAATAGTTGTTTATTTGAGTCTCAGCCAAACATAGCATCAAATGCATAGAGCACAGGGTTTAACTATGAATATATACCCCCACTGTGATCCTTTGCTCCCTGAGACTTTTGGGTACAAGGTCAGCAGCTGATAAAAAAGCAGTCTGGAGATGCTTAATTTAAAACTACGGAAGTGGCTCGAAGAATAGGGTGACAGCACCGAAGGCCGCTGGCTGTAGCGGAGTACTCCTGACCTTGATGCTCCTTGTGAAAGACAGAACGGGGGAGCGAGAGACCGAATCCGCTATATCATCATGCAGGGCTTTTGTTAGACTAAACAGCCAGGGCAGCAAGCAGTTCTAATTTTAAAATCACACTGGAGGACTAATACTTAATAACGTAGCCTGGCTGTGCTCGACACTAGTGCAGTACCTGGCGAATGCAGGCTGATGGTCAGCCCGCTGTAAGAGCACTGCAGAGTTTTGTGACATGATTTTTTATTAGTGGTGTAGAGATGTCAATTTATTTTGAGATAATTAAGCCAATACCCTGAAATTGTAGTTAACTACCCAAACCAATTTCCAAGTGTATCCCTTGGGCACGGATAGATGGATATTGCAGGGATGTTATTACAGAAGGGTCACGCAAAGTCAAGACACTACTGATATGGGCTTTTCTTCTTTTGCTGCAAGTTTTGGCAGTGCACAGCAGCCAGCTGAAGACACTCCCGCGTTTCGGTGTTACCAACAAAAGCAGGACTGCGGGGGTCTGACGCATGCCCATTGCAGGGTGAGTTTTCTCCTTCTGCACCGAAGGAGTTTGTTTCTGCTGGCAAGAGTGCAGGGAGGCCAGGGAGGCACTGACGAGTTTGGATGTACGTTGACCCTGGTCAACGTGAGACTCGAGCACAGAAATTACTGCTCCGTCTGGTAGATAAAGTTCCCATTCTAGAGAGATTTAAGAATCTGCAAGAATTCCTGTTTTAGCAGTATCAGCCAGGAAGACATCTGTTAACCGTGACATGTTGTTTCCCTCCTCCCCCTGCCCCCCAGCATGAAATTCTTCTACCTCTTACTGTTTATATTGCGGTGGAGATTGTAGGCTCTCCTACAAAGCCAACATAAAGCAAAATAATTTCTCCGGGGTAGACCAGAATTTAAATATGATTAACACAATTAATAGAAGCTGTAGAGTTTGTGTTGGGAAAGTACTGAAGCTGCTTTTTCAGAATCATTCCCTGACAGGCTGTTGTGGGTATTACTTTTAGAAATGCAACAGGGCAGTGTATACCCTTTCAAGCTAGGAACTTTGCTGTAAAAAACAAACAAACCGAAAGCACTTCTCCTTCCCCACAGTTATCTTCAAGGAGGAAGCTCAGCTACTCCTTGAAAACAGCTGAGGACTCGCAGTTAAAAATCCTCTGCGAGTCAGGAATAATTCAGCCCAGTAAAGTTACAAGACTATAAAGTCAATGTCAGTGATGATAAACTCAGGCTCCACAAAAATGGAGGGAACTGCATGTCGCATATGCTCGAGTGCTAACTGCACGTATTTCAGAGCAAAATCCAAGCAGGACCACACGTTTTGCCTGTCCTATGCCTCAGGATAAAGCCTGCGGTGTTTAGTGATGCAGCATTCACACAGACCTCAACGGAGTTTTACCAGCAGAGAAATCCTGGCCTGCAAAGCATGAGCCAGGCTCCCAGGAGTAACATCGGTGCATGTAGCCCTATTCCGCAGTCAGCGCTGCAGCCCAGCATCCAGCCTCACTCATCCACACCGCCATATGTTCACACTCCTCTCGCACACCTTCTCCCCCTTAGTTGCTCTGACATCCATAAGGGGCGGGGGGAAATACCTGCAAGCTTGCAGCTGCCAAGCATTAATGCTAAATGCTGGCCAAGTAACGAAACTTTAATTACAAGCTGCAGCTCTCCACACACACCAAAATGTTCAGCGCTGACATCAGAGCCGCTCTCAGCTGCTCCGGCACTTGCAAGAGGCAGTAATTACAGCTGTATTCCGCTCAGAACCAGAGACTGGTTTCAATCTGTGTATAGCAGCTCTACAGCTCCACGGTGATTTGGCAGAGGTCTCTCAATACCGCGATGGCTGTGCACAGTCAGGAAAAAAACACAGGTTTCTCGCTGGCCTCAGACTGCAATTTGCTTTAATTGCAGCATACACCGATTTTTATATTTGGGGAAGAAAATGACTTGAAATTACAGCCTATTATGCTCCTGTTCACACTGATGTGAACTACAGGGAGGGGGAATGCCAGCTGAGTCCGGAAAGTCTAATATGGATGCGAGGAGAGTCTCCTACATAGCCAGTATGGCCCTATATTCACCAGCTCGACGCACGAGCCCTCCTTACCCACAGCCCGAGTTACAAAATCCTATTTAACCTGCAAGCTCCCGGACACTCCGACACTACCTTTTCTCCCTTCTCGCGGCTGAAGGAAGCACCAGCCCCTTGTGAAATCTCTCAGACGAGCCCTGAAGAACAACCGCCCATTCTTCGGTTTCTTGCAAAGCTGTGCAGCTCCTGCGTGGCATCACAGCTATGCTGCTTCGACCAGGGGCAGGCAAAATCCTTGGGCCTTGGACAAGAGAGCTCTTGGCATGTGCCAGTTATTCCCACCAACAAAAGAAACACAGCACTTCATGTCCTTCAGCCCTTTCTTAGATTAGTGCCTGCCTTCAGAGAGGGAGACGCAAGTGCTGCAGACCCTCAGGCAGTGCTGAAGAAGTGATGGCTGGAAGGCAAATTCAGGCAAAAAAACCCCAAAATGTGAAATAAGGCATTTTCCCAGACACAGAAGTAATTAATGCCTAGAGACAACGAAAAAGCAGGGAGACCCTTGTCAATGCAGATATAGTCTAGACAAACAATGACACTGATTTTAACAACTGCCCTTGAAGTCCATTTTTCACCTTTAAAGCATCTAATCATACCTCTGTCACAGTGGAAATCCCCAGTCAGCTCCTTATTGCAATAAAAGTACATCAAAATGCTGTGGTTAACCAGCATATGGAACAGAAGGGCATCGAACACCCGTTCCTGGGCCTCAGAGACTTCCTCTACAGGACACTATCCTGGCTGTCCTATTTTGACTTGCCCAACCACGTCCATTTCAGCACCAGGTTGAAAAGGGATCAAAGACCTCAGGTGATCCCAGAGGACTCAGATTGCCTGGCGCACGTTCGCAGCCTGAGGAAAGTTGGAAACAGAACCATGGCTGCTAAAGCTATGTTCACTTTGGATGCCAGTTAACAACATCTTTCTGTTTGAGGGAAGACAGTTCCCTGTCCATGACAATAACCATATCAAAACCTAATAAATATTTTCCCGCCCAGCTGTAGCTGCCATAAAAGGTTGACACTTTGTGGGTTGGCAGCCAAAAAATAACTTGCTAACCCTGAAAGTAAAACTGGCTGAAAGTAAGCAGAGGACATACTGGACTTCCCACTTGAAAATTTAGCACAAACACAGCCTCAGAGCTTGATTAAGCCTTTCTGTGCAACAGGCAGAACACTCCTGCCAGCAAGAAGATAAGCTTCAGTCTATATGCAACATGTAAAATCCATTTATTTTGAAGAAGGAGCACCCAGGAGCCCTATTATTAAATAGAGACCAGGGCGGGGGGCAGAAAAGAACCTAAAAAGACTGTATCTTTACATCCATTAGTAGTTTCTTAAATCATATCTCTGTTCCACGTTAAGTGAGGACATGGACGACATTTTAGACCTCAGTGTTTCAAATCCTATCCTATTTGTATATAGGTAAGAGTAATGGGTCACCACTTGGGGGGCAGGGGGGGGAAGAAGCTTTTCCCTGCTGCCTACTACTACTTTAGATGTATAATTCAGACAGATACGTGCTCACATGCATATGACGGCACTGCATCTTGCAACAGTCCTGCCAAAATAGCACACCAAAGTCTACAGACTTGGTTCCACCCAAAAAAGGCTACGTAAGTCCCTCACCACAGAAAACATTGAGTTAGAGCACAGATCAAGGAACAGTTATGCGTCTGTATTGTTACAGGTTTGGATATAGTGAAAAATATACAGGCTCTGCTCGTAATTGCTGCAATTAAAGGAAGGACTATCCCATGGTGAAATAAATACCTGGGAAACAAATGCTCTACTAGACACCGAAGCGCTGTTCCAAGGAGTGAATGATAAGCATCAAAACACAATGCAGCTTCATGACTTCAGAAAAACCCTAATGGGCATCCTCCTATTTTGTAATAGATGCCAATTAGAGGAAGTATAAATTTTCCTCTGAATGCAAGAGAATGAACGCATTGTTTGAACAAGCCTTTCATCTAAAGCATTTATGAAATACAGTGGTAATAAAAGCATTTACTTTTGTAATACCTCCACGAGTTTGTTTTTACATGTCCGTGTAAGTAACTATCATTTAGAACAAAGCATTTCAAACAGCTGTTATTAGTAGATTAAAAATAATAATAGTCTTCTTAAAATATGGCCAAATGTAACGTCAACCTTCAAAATATTGCTACCAAAATTTATCTGTGCTACACCTAATTTTGCATATCACTTACCATATACGAAGGAAATATTAAAACCCGCTTATGTTTGCCACATGGCCATTGGGGATCATCTAAAAGATTTGGGTCATATTCAACAAAGTCTCCCAGGTCGCTACCTATAAAACAATGGTAAATATAAGAAAGGAATTCATTACATCAAGAAATCTCTGGACTTAATGGAAGTGGCAAACGAGTTCACAAATAATGTACAAATGATCTTCATGCAAGATTTTTGAAAGAGTCAAAAGATTTCTCTAAATCTTGAAAACTCTACTAATACAACTTGCAAAGATATGGAGGACCTACAGCTTATGAATTACCTGGTAAATGTGAATTTAGGGCTTAGAGAACTGCAAAATTATATAAAGCTCCACAATGACTTTTATTCCCGGCAACAAGTTTTCATCTGTTTACGCAGATGTTTTCGTTTGTTTCATTCAACATGCCAAAATATCTTAAGCACATAGTGCTTTGGCTTGTGTTTTGTGCCGGGTTTTGTAAACACAGCCCCTTCCAGCCTAATAAAGGTCACAAGTACGATTTACACCTTCAGCTTATGACTACTGTGTTGCCCCTGTAAACTTTCCATAGCAAAGGAAGGTAACGATGAGCCTGATGCAGGAGGAACAAACAATGCTGGTGACAGGAGGAGGCACGCCGAGTGCCATCAGGGGCTGTCAATATGACCAGCAGTCTTGTTTACTTAACTTTCCACCATCCATAAGCCAGCTTTGCTAAACAAACAGGGAACGAGCTCCGTTTCACCCACAACACGAGACTATATTTTGCTTAATTTAAGCAAAAAAGGGGGCTAAAACATGACATATGTCCGTCCTTCACAATACCTGCCTATCACCAGGCTACACAAGGATATTAAAACAAGCTTCTTGAGAAGTTACCTGCATCAATGCTCCCCTGGGTGCTGTTAGCTCTTGCCAAAGAAAGGCTACGATGGCTTGCATTGCGAAATTGGGAGAAGGATGAGGTGGAGTCTATCGTGTTTCTCCGAGTTCCCAGAGCGTTGGTGGGAAACAGGAACTGTGTATAAGAAACCGTCTAAAAAGAAAGTCAGAATGGACAGTTAGTTACTATCAGCCCAGCTCGGCTGCAGCAGGATGCCTTTGGTGCATCCCAATCGGAAGCAAGGGAAGCCAAATTAGCGAAGGATTTTCTGGATTTAATAGTTAGGCACAGATGAATAAACACCAGTCACCTACATTTGCTTCAGTGCAGTCAGTTTATCCATGCAAAAAAAGCTTTTGCAAAGGCATTAATTCTTCAACAAAACAAAACCACAAACACACACACACAAGCTCTAATACACTGGATTTACAAAATCCTACTCAAGGGTCAGATTTAAAAATATGTCAATTTGGTTGGGTTTTTTTCAGTGGGCCTTCTCTGTAGCAGGTTTCAGCTGCTTCTTTACTGAAACAGCATCATCTATACGGGCCCCTCAGCACAGAGCTGCCAGAGGCAAATCACTTGAACGTTGCTAAACTTAAGCACTTTCTCTGGTATTTTTCTCCTTTAGGATTTTGTCTGGCAGAGTCTTATTGGTGTCATAAGAGAGCTCCAGTTTATTGCAATGGTTGTGGGAGATCATTTACTCCCTCCCAACATGGACTAAGTGTGAATGAGTAACTTGTGACAAAATTATTTTTAGAGCGTACCGATTCTCTGCTTGTACCCTTGGCCAGGAATAGGCTACGCCTTGCTTCTTGTAGGTTTATTTTCCAAAAATAACATTTTATATTGAAGAAAAAAATGAGTCTCAGACTCTAGACTGGTTTATGAGGAGGTCAGAATAGGTATCAAATAAAACATGTGAGCTTTCATTTATTTATAAGCAGACAGATTGTCCTCAGGAATTTACAGCCTGTGGTCTGGCCTGACACCTGGTTAGGTGAGCACACCATGTGTAGCAGCATTGACCTAGGGCCTTTAAAACCATATATCACAGCAGACTGGGTAAACTGAACTGTAAAAGGTAAATCAGGCTTTCAGCAAAAAATTATTTCATTTATGATTAAAATTGTCTCTCCTCTATGTATTTCTTTAAAACGGATCACTTTCCCTAAGGATTCATAATTGCTTACTCTATTCAAGTGAATGCACTCTTGGAATATTGCAATACTCATCAGACTTGTACTACTGTCTTCCTGCTTGTTGGAAAAATATACTGTTAGGCAAAATTTATTTTATTAAATAAAGTTGAGAGCAAACAGAATTACAGCTTACAACTCTCACCAGAAATTATTTTCAAGCCCCTGACAATATACTCTGCAGCGATACCTCCTGCTAGAGCCAGGGGAAGGCTGCACGATTCAGTAATGCCTTACAGACTCAGATGTTGCTAGAGGCCAATTTCTTCAAGGAGACACAGTTGTTTGCATTGCCAGCTTGGGCAGTCCTCCTGAATTTCTGCTAAGCTTATTTACAGTTTGCACATACTGTGCTTTAACTACTGTGTTACACTGCATGTTGTAATTAATGTTTATATTTGTGCTTGTTATTAGTTAAGACATTTTTTCCCTTATTGCATAAAATCTAAGGGAGTAGGAACTGAAGCATCCCCACCTTCCCATCCGCTCCAAGCTCCACACCTTCAAGACCAATTATCTCTTTCAGACACACTCCAGTAGAATGGCACTGGCGTCCACCATCCAGCTTCATATCCCTGGGAAACAGAAACCAGAGCAGAAACAGCTCTTAATACACACGCCTTGTTCACCTTCCACCACCCAATGCTGAAATAAGGTAGCAGCATTAATCCAAACATACCAATGCAAAGCACAGACCAGACAACTTTTCCTATGGGCAGCACTTTTGTTGTCTAAAATACATTATAGAGAAAACCCCTACTGTGTTCCAGGTTGCACCTCATACCCCACCTATGGTGCAGAGCAAGGTTCCCATCATTGGGTGCCTCTGACAGAACCTGGCACTGGGAAGGAACTGGAAGTCATATACACTTCAGGTGAGATCCAACAGTCTAGCCTGAACACTTGACTGCCACGTATCCAGAGCTGGACGCTCCCAGAGGACATACCCATGTCCCCCTGTGCCGCTGGACAGAGGCAATTGCCTGTGAAAGCCTCTGGGAGGGATTCCTGCTCCTCCGAGCACAGGGGAGTGCCCAAAGCCCAGTGACCCTCCTGCTGGAGGCCAGCAGGAGAAACCCAGCTCTCCATCGCCTTGGGATGGAAACTTGGGGATCTACTTTAGCAGGACTGACCCACTCAGCATCTTGGACGTAAATGAGATGCCTGAGACAACCAGGCTGTATCCCATGCCTTTGCCCCACGATCAAAATGGGAGTGAAGGTAAGAAAGACTATGAGCGAATTTGTGCTCCGCAAAGGACAGCTGAATACAACTCCAGAGTATTTATCTCGCAATATTTTCCTGGCTGATTTCCGCTGAGGTCCAAGTGTGTGCTTAAAAATCTGTGTGGGAGAGATGCTGACACTGAGGCAGGGAGAAGCCCTGCAGGCTTTTCACCCGATTGCAGGGCTGGGCTATCTCCTACTGTGTCTCTGCAAACCCTGTTTCTTTGTCTTCCCTTTCCAACCTATCACTCATTTTATTTCTCTGAAACATGGCAATCAGTGAGTCCCCAATAAATCATGTACCTTACTGCTGGAAAAATCCAACACGTCTATCTGCTGGAAAACATACTTCTGTGACAAAGGAAAAGACTGTATCAAGTTTCTAATCCCAACAAAGTCCTCTTAGTTTCCTGATTGGGGTTCACTTAGCACAGTGTCACATTATCGTTCTTATTTCCTGATATCATGTTACTGAGAGGCTGGACAAATAATTATGTAAAAATAACCCTCTGTCAGAGGCATGGGATTAGCCTCTCCGCTCTTGCGCAGAACTTGCTTAAAGGAACTATTTCTCATAGAGACAAATGCCAAACAGTAATCATTTCAGCAGGTCTCATCTATGAAACAAACACACAATCTGAGGAAGCCCCCAAACCCAAAAATGAAAACAAGTATCTGAATTACCTGAAATAATATCAGAACCATTTAGTTTCCTTCCACTCAAAACCTTACAGACATAGAGTAAGAAATAATGCCGTTACGACTTTGAAAACAAGTCACAGAGAAATTTCTCCATGCAATTAACAGACAAGAATAGATAACTCTGTAACTCATCAAATGAAAATCCAGCACCCTTTGAAGAGTCAGCACAGCAGCTTTAAAAACAAAGAGCAGCTCTGGGGACTGAAAAGAAATCAGTGCTGTGGGAGCAGGGTCAGTTGGCACGTGTGAGCGCACATGGGAATGATTCCTGGACATTATCTGAAGATCGATGGACATTAATGCCTCCATTTCCCCATCTTTCTGTTGTTTCTAAAGAAGACTCTACCTTCAGGACCCTGTGAACAACACTGCAGTCATTCTCCCTCATCCTAGGTGTTTTCCAAGGGCTACTTAGGGTCTTCCCCTCCTCTACATATGCTCTATATTTCTACGTAGTGTGATTGCTTGTGTTGTAGAACAGAATAATAAAATATTACTCTTTGGAGAGAAACTTGTCCATAAAACAGAGAATTAAACTCCCTCTCTTGAGGAAAATCAGTACTAAACAATGTGCAGTTTCTTATCAGCGTATAAATGGAAAGGCTCATCCTAGCTTATACACATCCTTCTCTCACTGGTTAAAGATCTCGGTGAACACCTAGTAAGAAATTCCTAGGCGACTTCACTGTATCCTTTTTGAGTTCCCTATTGCTACGATCAACAGCAAGCTAGTCAAGTTTTTGCAGGACAAGCCTTGATTTTTTTCCCTCCCTCCTATTACAGACAAAAAGTTCACGAATGCCTCAGCAAAGCTCTTGCTGGGAGAGCAAGCCCAAGGGCTGCAACCCTGCTGCTGGGGGAGCCCCAGCAGAGCTGCTTCCTCCCCACACCCCCAAAATCCCAAGAGCAACTAGGAAAGACCTGGGGGATGCCTCCGCTCTGCCCTCTCCAAACGGGTGAGTCGTGCCTGAGGAACAGTCAGGACGGTTGTTTGGGTACAGCCACCGCACCACTGCTGCCAACCACTGCCACCAAGTTCTTCAGGACACATGCCCTTGCGTGGCACCACGGTCAACGGGCCCCACGGGGCAGGAGCATATGGAGGATAAGCACTTTATATTAAAAAAAAAAAAAAAATCAAGCTTTCACTGTGTTTAAGTTATTTAAATTATCGATGGGACTGAGGAACTGCAGAAACCAATATGCAGTAGTAAAAGGTGCTTACAAAATGCAGAGTAGGAAAGACGGTCCTTGCCAAAGAGGCTTTTAAGTGAAGAAAACTTCCTTCCTCCTCTTCCTCATTTTTTATTTTCCTGTTTTATTTTCCAAAAGTGCTTTTTAACGAAGTTTTCAAGGGATTCAAGCAGACACCGAAAAGCAAAAATAAATCACGGGAACTTAATTTTACTACCTTCACTTTATTTGAGCAGGGAAAGCTTGAGGAAATGAGAAGATCAGGGATGACATTTCCTTAGGATGCAAAAAACTAGACCCCAGTTTCTGACAAAGCTTGGGGAGTTACCCCGATTTACATCAATGTCAAGCTCTAGATAGTCTACTCGTGCATACCATTTCCAGAAAGCTGAGCAATGTTATGAGCTGCACTGAAAACTAAGCATATTGTTTTAGTTATACAGGACTGCAGAAAAAGAAGAGAAAGTTTCTCCACCTAACAGAATTCACAGATTTTCTTGGAACAGTACCAGGTGACTTGGGATCCCAAATTTGTTGTGGGACAGTGAGAAGTTTTACTGAGCAGGTAGATAAGAATCAAACCAGGAAATCTCACCGTGCCTTTTAATAGTCAGGCCAGGATTAACAGAATATAAATTGGATGCTTTTACCTTTGGAAGTACAACACTTCTTTAATGAATCAAACATTATGCTTTGACGTGATCTACAAAGCCCCATGCAAGACTCCTGCTGGGCACTTGCTCTTTAAATGACAGCAACAGTTGAACACTTTAACCTGTGAATAATTTAGGATTCCATGAAATATTAAATAGATTTCTGGATACATGAAAAAGCCTTCTGCTTATTGTGAAAAGGAATCTGATAATTGTTATTTAGAGATGTAAGCCTTAAGCATATATTTCATGCTTAGTGATTCCTGACTGTTAAGATTTATTCTAAAAGCAAAGGCGGTTCATGAGACATCAAGAAAAGATACTGTTCTTACCTGTCACCGTAAATAATTTCTACTTATCGTCTCTGTTTAGAGGGACAAGGACAATGACAGCTTTGGAAAAGACACGCTGCCAGCCAGTCCAGCGGCAGATCTCCCACTGCCTGAGACTGCCTGCTTTAATTGACTGAGAGCTTTCAGATCCTAATTGCCATTAGTGTTGCTAGAACAACAACTCCAGCGGCAATTTACAGGGAGAGAAGGTGGAAAAACTCCTGGAAAGATGGCTCTAATGGGCCAGTATCCTTTTTCTCTCTCCAAACATATTCAGGTGTCAGCACGTCAGCTCTTGTCCTGATGTTCTGTCCAACACGGAGTAAAAGTTCAAAATTTAAACCTATTACCTTTTGGGGATTCATTGCTTAATTTCAATCTAAGGGAACAGGGCAACTCACAATAATGTGCAACGGTGGCTCTATGAAATTCATACATGAGATGATTAGTTTTGAAATGTCCTGGTGTGGGGGGAAAAAACCACATTTATGTGCCTTTCTGTAAAGCTAATATGCACTTGGGTTTGGTTTTTTGTTCAATTTGGGAGAAGGAAGGAAAATGGGCAATGGTAAAGAAAAGCAGGGATATTTCAGTTTCCTTATTATCGGCTCAAAACAGATAGTTATTCTTTCCCAGGCCTACGGAATGATAAATGTTCAGGAAAGGCATTCAAGATTGATGACTTAATCAAAATTGCCTCACATACAAAAATCCACTGGGGAAGAATAGCAAGGAACTGGGTAACAAATCTGAAGGACGTAACAGAGTATTCTGTTTTGCTGTGTGCATAATTATTGCTACTACCCTTATGACAATTTAGATGCTCTCATTTCTCCTGTAAATATTCCCGTTTTCCATGCTCACTGCAATGCTTGTTACCTGACCTGCCAAATAACTGACGGCAGGGGTGCGGCGTGCAAGACAACCTCACCTAAATGCTTCTTTTTGCCTCATTTTGCATATAACTTTCTTACCCAGTTTAAACACTGAAGATGAACACAGATTTCAGAGTTTAGGTAACGAAGGCCATTGGGAATGGCTAGCCTATGAACCCATTGATCATTGTGGCTACGTGTTATTTGGGGTGATAGTATTGAAAACCTCTTGCTCTCAGCATCATTGAACTCATTAATGTGTTCTGGCCAGCACTTAGTTAAATTCAAAGTTAAATTCAGCAATGATTTATCTTTAGAAACTGGATGAAGCTGGTTTGTAGCATTTCTGAGAAGGACACAAATTCTTTTTATCTAACGACTTGCTGCTTTACTTCAGAAGAATGGTCCGTTTCCTGGGCTTGAATCCATTCGATTACTCATATTGCATTATTTCCCTTAACTGGAGGCAAGTTTAGTCAGATGAATACCTATACTCTTGTCAAGACAGCAATATTCAGCAGCTATGCCTGCTGCAGGTTAAGTTTCTAACCACTTGATGAATTCAATGCCATGAAGAATAGAAGATGAGGTGAATTGGCCGGTTTTATAAGGACATGCACTATCTGATGCTCTGGATTTTCTGTCGCGTAGCTCATCACGCCCAGCCCCAACGGCAGTCAGTCACTGCGAGCCCAGCAGCTGAGAGTCGAATGTAAGACTAGCCATGTTGCAGTGCCGCATCCGCGCGACACCGCCAGCTCTCCTCCTCCCCCGGGTCCTCTAGATTCATCTTCTGGGCAGGACTTCACAGGAACTTGGAAGCTCTTAAAAGGTTCTTACAACATCACAAAATAAAATACCATCAGAATAGGTATGATTTCAATCTGTGAATGTTTTTGCCATTAACAAAAACAAGCCTAGAAAGTCCCTTTTCAAAAACATGTTTTTAAATTATGAACCATAATGATGTGTGCCAAACTAAAAAACCCACAACACAACAGAACTATAAATCTAACTAACTGCACTACCTTCTTTTCCTGGGGGGAAAGACAATACGGTACGTTCTTCCTCCTTTATAACACCTCTAACAGTGACAGACTTACATTGCCATCACCTTTTTTGAAAATGCTTAGGCACCTTAAAAACGAGAACTGTATTGCTCTCAGTTGGCTGCAAGCATATGCAGACCCTTTCTGCAGCCCACCATGACCTGCAGGCCACATGGAGCGACTCTGACAGCATCCGTGGGAACTGCCAGAGTCATACCATCTCATAGGAAGTTGAAGGAGAAGTGGTGCCTAGAGAAGCTCCAAGAGCAGGCAAGCAATGGAGAATGGGTTCCCTTCTTCCCCTGCCCAGAAATTTGCCTTTTCCAGGGTAGCTACCTGGAGGCAGAGCTGAACCTGGTCCTTCTCCATCCTGGCTGGGGTCACACAGAGGGTCCGCAGAGTGCCCTTGCACAGACCATGCTAGGGAGTGGGGTGGGCAGAAACCTGCAGGCATGTTCCCTGTGCTGGCTGCAAGGGAGAGCCTGGCCGTAACAGTTCCTTTCTGGGGACATGCACAGTGACCCTAGCACGTGGAGCATGACCTGCCTAATGGCTAAAAAGCTAACATCTGCTTTGTCTGATCCCCAGCTCCTGTCTCAAAGGGCTGAAATCCAATTCACCTCAAACCATCTGGAGCCCACCTCCAAATGAGTAATTCCTTCAAGTCTTGTTTAATCCATCTGCAAGCAGCTCCACTCTTTGGTCTGCCATGAAATGAATCCCCTCTGAGGGCCCAGAGCAGGTCAGTATGAGCTGAGTGTGTGTGTGTGGTGGGGCAGCTATTTGCTAGTGAACGTCTCGGGCATCTCCCCCTGTCCTGGCAGAGGAACAGCACCAAGGCTCAACTCCACTTGCTGTGAGCTTCCACCGTGACAACCTTTGACAAAGGAGGTGTGAGCCACAGCAGCTCAGGGGTTGCACAAGGTGCACCTCTGACAACTGTCATTACCTCCCATTTTCTGCCCATCTGCATAACTAGATGGGGATTAATTCTCTTCTCCTGCAAGGAAGAATAAAGTGGATGCTGAGCCAGAAATCCAGTTTCAATACCCTTCACAAAGTAGCTCTTCCATCTTTTGGAGTATTATATTTAAATAAGAAAGAGGAACTTGAAGAATAGTATTAGCATAACATTCATAGAATCATAGAATCATTACATATGATGCTTCAAATTTGTAGGTATTATTAAAGAATACTGTGGTGTCAACATGATCCATAGTATAACATCAGTGAATGATGAGAAAGGAGAAGAGAAACAATTTTTATAAAGCACAAGTATCTCTCCACAATGCTAAAAAAGGTTCAGTAGTCACTGCTCATCTCCTCGTGCATGTGTTTTGTTTGTTAACGTTACCGCAAAATCTCTGTGGTAACCGCATGCATGTTTCACAGGTGAGCAGGATTTTGTTCAGCAGAAAAATTCAGATCATGAATACCCTTTAGCCATGAAAATTTCCAATACATTGAAGAGTAGCAACTGCACAACCGATCCTGCAGTACCACCAGCAGCCCTTGAATTGCCTCGCCTCTAACACAATGACTTTGTATTTCATAAAAACATAATCAAAGCCAAGCATTCAGACAACATTATCAGTGTTGCCGAATCCTGCAGGTGCTACCTGCCTCTGCAGATCAGCCTGTAATGATAATGATAGTTTGTGTGCATGTCTGTTAATTTAATAGCAGAGGCAATAACACTGTTACAGTGCTCTTCAGTACAGGGCAACCCTCTCATCACTGCCCTTAACCTCCACTAAACCCTGTGTAGGGTCTGATGACTCTGGGCTGTAACACTGCATGATGCTGAGGGCCAAGGGAAGCCAGCAGGCAGGATACCCAGTGCCTCTTTCAGCTCCTGACTTGCAGTATAGCCTTCCTTACGTTGCTTTCACCTGGCTATGTCTGCTCTGCTGGTCTAGATAGGGGGAGAAAAGCAAGCTCTGGTCCTGCCCATTACCCTACTCTTGGCCATGGAAACAGGTGAAGCTGTGCCTTCATGCCACCAGCAAAGATGCGGGCAGTCTTAACATAGCCAGATCCAGAGAGGAGAACTTATGGCCCAGATCCACAAAAGTACCTGCCTAATGCTCTAGCATTAGGTTTCCATCAGATACAAGGTACAGACAAAATTTTGAGGGCAGAAAATTCTAGTGATTACTTCTGCTCATGACTTTTTTCTCCCCACCATGTCACTCTTTGCTTTGTACTTTTCGCTTCTCTTCAGCATAACAAAGAAAACGAGACAAAGTACTTCCCCTGGCACACCGTGTCCTTCCTTCTCAGCCTCAGCCCCAGCAAGTACCACCAGATCGGCCTTCCGAACCACAGGTAGCAAAACCTACCATTCATCACTGGCAGCCTCTGTGCCGCTCTGGAGTACGTTTCCCTTCAAAAGCCTGCTGCCAGCCGCACTCCAGTGAGCCGGCAGCTGCCTGGCTGCCGGGGAGGGGGATTTAGGAAAGATATTCCAGGGGACAGCTCAAATTTCATCCTCTCATGTAGTTCCATGGCTCTCCTCCCCACACTCTCCAGACTTCCACTGGTATTTGTACAACCACTTAAAAACACAGTTTAGGGGCTTGGGGAGGGTTCCTGCTTGACCTCAGTATGGAAGGTGGGCAAGCAAGGGCCACAGCCTAGAGTACATTGCTTGCACCTCGTTGGTAAGGGGCAATGCTGCCCCATCCACCCTGGCCAAGTACGCAGAGTTTAACTGTGTCTGCAGGAACTGCCTTTCAGATCGTTTTTTTAAGTGGATCTGTTAGCACAGTTTAGCTGCCAGCATCGATACAGTAGAGCTCTTCTGTGCTGCCTACAACATAACGGGGGCTGGCAGCCTCCCCAAAACACAGCTGTGCCTGGAGATTTCCTCTCTGGCCGCAGTGCCCACGTGTTGGAGCAGAGGTGGAGAAGCAGCAGCAGCTCCACCATGTGCTTCTCTCACATGGAATAGTCCCCCCTGCATGCACGTCCACCCCGCTCCTGCCAGGGCTTACTCCAGTCTAATTGCTGACGTGCCCAAGGTTCCTGCAACGATTTGTTTCTTTTCCTAAACTATTCCGTAATGTTTGCAGAACGTAAACCAGTTAGGACATCTTGCCCGGGGACAGACATCAGCAAACCAGAGATTCAGAGGAAGCAAAGCTAAAGGATGCTGGCACTACAGTACTTCAACAGGGTACCAGTGTCTCTCCTCCCTCCTACCACACATCCAAAATGTGCAGTGAAGTAAGCAAGCACTGTGCAGCCTGAACAGAGCGGCTACGGTTTATGCTATACTGCCTCATCTGTTCTTTGCACCAGCTGTTCCTGGAAGGAGGTGCCACTGAATTGTTTCTCTCTTCCTCTGATGCTCTGGAAGAAAGACAGAGGGCATTTTTCTTAATCTTGGCTTTTTAGCAAAGGGAACAGGACTGGATTGTTTTGCACTGGCACTTGCTACCTTCTTATCCCATGCCCTTCTTGCTGCACAAGCATGGTACAAGACATTACATGCTGAAATAATATTTAGGTTTGCAGCTGGGCTCATTACTGCTGTAATTTAGAAGGTATAACCAGTCATCAGCATTTCAAAATATATTCAATTTTCAATAAAGAGGCAATTTCCACAGGGCAATGACCATAAATGAATGACAGTGTACCCAAGAAGAATGAACAAAGCTGCCAGTCTGTCAAGAATTTGCCTGACACGTCATCCCAGTTTAATTAAGGGAAAAAAATTACTGTAAGAGACAGGAGAGCAAGTCAACTCTCCTACAAAGGTGCCTCCTTTCCTTTGTGCATTAAAAATAATCTCTCTTTGTTTTGAATTACTGATGCACAAGCAGCTTGTGGCAAATCATTCTCCAGAATTAAATAGATGGCTGAAAAATACGAGCCAAATTCATCCTTTATGCACTGGATAAATTTGACTCTAGATGATTTGTGGGTCTTTCAAACTCACCTCAGTGTATCAACTAAATATTTTCCCAAAATTTTGTGCCCTGAAGGCACTGAGACAACCCCAACTACAGGCAACTCTCAGCTCTCCGGCGAGCGGCTGTGGTGGCCACGCTTCACTCCTCTGCCCCAGGGGCACGGAGCTGCGGCCGACCAGCACTGCCCTTCCCAGCCCTGCGCTGCACCTCTGAAGGCACCCCAGCAAGCTGTGCCCCGGAGCCTGCCAGACAACATCTCCTAGCCAAATCCAGTTTCTTCCATTTCTGCAGTTTCAGTGCAAGAGCAAAAAGCTTTCTCAGTCTTTGGAGAACTGCTTCAATCCGAATAAACTTTTCTATCAGAGGTCTAGTGTCTCAGCACGCCAAGGGATGCAAGGCAGCTCCACGGACATTGCTTACACCAGCTAAGAACCTGTATGGTATTATGGCCAAAATAATCTGTTTTCACTGACTCAATGATCTGACTAATGGATAAATGTACAATAAAAAGGTATTATGTTTAAATCAAAATATTTCTCTATAGTTCTGGAAATCTAGATACAGTAGCACCATGTGTGCGTGGAGAATGAGAAAGCTAAGACTGCTTATAAAATAAAAGTTGTGCTGTCTAGAGTACTTGTTTTGTCAAACATGAGTTAAGTCAGAAGAAACAATAAAAACAGTGCATTTTTCAAGAACATTCATTTCAGGGGGGTAGTTTTCTCCAGTTTAATAATCAAAGATACCACAACACATATAAATAAACTGGGGACTGAGAGCTGTAGTTTTACGCTGGTAATGTTCCACAAGGCAAATATATCTAAGTGCATTTATCTCTTCTCAGAGCAGACAGGTAAAAGCATTAGCCTCCATCATGCTGTTGTCTGTTATCAGGTCTACATGCAGGCCCAGAAAGACTATGTAGTACATGTATAAATATACATACCCGACTTGGGTACAGTCTCGATATGGCAGCACTGAAAATATGCTACAGAAGGATCTTCTGCTGCTGATAAGGACTATTCTAAAATATAAAAGAAAATAAAAGAAATCAAAGACTAAAATTTAAAAATCCCACCACAATAAGCAAAGCAACAGATGTTACCGTTGAGGAATTCATAATCATGAACGTTCCATCATGGATGATTTCTCCCTCCTCTTTTTTATCTCACAGGTAGGGTATTGCGCTACTGAGTCTTTACAGAAGGCTGAAGCCTGTGCCATACATTACACAGCAAATGAGTAGTGGAGTCCCATCCCCTCTACAGGCTTTCTAGGAAGACTATCTTGAATACATCACTTGGAATCCAGGATAGATGTTTTTCTAGCGAAAGGAGTCCTAGTGAAAGGAGCCCACCCAGAGAGGCAAGGAGCTGTTCTGACAACTCACCACTGTGGCTGGAACTAAACTGACAAATCCAGCAGCAACCCAGGTGATAACACACCAACAACCACCTGTGATGCACACCACAACTCTGCGGCTGACTTGGAGTCTGCATTTATCAGACAAGAATTTCCAGCTGCTGGTCATGACCTTTCTCTGCTAAACCAAAGGACTCCCTTGATTTTCAGCTTCCTGTTCCTGAAATAGCCCGATCCATGGATGAAGTCAAAGTTCGCTATTATCGTAAGCTTTCAGGTCCTTTCACTGTTTTCCAGGTTCCTCCTTGAGTCTTTTCCAGTTTTTCCCCATCACCCTTCTTGGTCTCTGGGCAGCATCACTGGCCTCAGCAGTTGCACAGATGGCAGATAAAAACATCACATCTTCCAGTCTTACCTTTAAGATCAGTGTCTAGCCCTGATGACCCACCAGCCTCTGCGCTCAGTAATCACATCAGCCCTCTTGGTTATGATGTTGCATTGACACTCAGGCATGACTGATCCCACAGCTCCTCGCCCCTTCTCCTCCAGCGCCACGTCTATCTCAGTCACTACTTGTCAGGGCTGAATCCCTCCTGGGATTCATGGAATCCAGGAATGAATCCAATCCCAGGAATGAAGCCAATCCCATGGCTTGCCTTCATTCCTTATAGGCAAGTAGCTCAAGATTTGGCTACGTGAAAGCATCCATTATCTGCCTGCACAGAGCTTATCTCAGAATCCAGGCCACTCTTACAGCAAACGCCTTGGATTTTTAACCAGTCTCCAAATCTCTGCATCATCTGCAAAGTCACTGGGTGGCATTAAATCAAATACCTTAGAGCAACCTATCTGTTTTACAGCCACACTATTATCTTTAGCCATCAAGCTCTGACATATCATTAAGCAACATCAAAACCACCTTGAGGTCAAGACCCACTTTCCATAAAACTGCACGGACTACCAATAGCTACATTACTATAGTTTTGGGAGATGCAGATTGGCAAGAAGCCAAGAGAAGCTTGATCAAGATGCAAGATATAAAATGCCAATAAATAACTGATTGTTTATAAATATACCCTCTTTCCTCAGGACACCTCTTTTCCTTCAGGACACCGACAATTGTACAACCGTACAACGTACACTAAAAAGACCCTTCTTCCCTCTAAAGTTGGCCAACAGGCTGCATCCCCTCAAATTCCTCTAAGACACGGTGATAGCAATTCATGCCATCTTCTAATCTGATTAGTGTTAGAATTTACTGATGTTTTTACCTTTCTAAAAATCTCCAGTTGTGGTCCAAATGCTTGGACCTACTGCTAGGTTGGTTGTCAGGGCTATTGCACTTCCTTGCTCAGCTCTCCGACATTGATTTTTCTGATGTTGGGTGCCACAGATCTGTATGTGAGGATTTCACCTGAATTTTTCATCCTTTGTCCTACACTGGTCAAAGTTGGACAACAAACCCTTGCAAGCTATTTTGTTCTTTACTGTCCGAAAACCACCATATGCACCTATACCGGTTACGCTGTTATTAAAACACTGTTTCCTTAAGGGACCAGCTTAGTCATCGTTCTTGGAAAAGGTTTAGATCCCCAAGACAGCTGCTGCATGTAATGCTTGGAAAAATGCAGAATGATCAATTTTCCTTCTCCTGGATCATTCTGTTATAGCAATCCTATTTTCTTCCTTAAAAGCATGTTTAAAAGCAAAGTGGTATTTACCCTTTAACAAAGGAGGGTTTCTAATAATAAACATGCATACAGCATTAGGAATTTCTCCTGCAGCAGATGAAGTAGGATTTCATTGTTTGTCTGAATGCTCTAACACCCCTTACCTATGGTAAATATCTTAGATCCTGTAAGATGGTCTCATGGTGCAGCAGGGGGGGAATAATTTTTCACATTTGAGAAAGGCAATCCACAAGCAAAAAAACCTGGCATATGATTAATTTTGTGCTTGCCACTGCTTATTGCTGAATGGTTGCTACTTACAACAGCTTGCTTGTTCACTGGAAGCCTTGTTTGCTGATGTATGAAACTTGGCACAGATTTCGAGGCTGACATCAGAAAGCATCTTTGAATTCGGAAAACCACTGTATCCACTAAGCAAATTCCCCCCACTCCCTCTGGTTGCTTCTGGAAATAAAGCTTTTCCACCAATGCCCTACACCTCCCTAAAAAACACCCCAACTCTTAATACTTAAGAAAAACACGCTGGTGCTTCCATGTCCACAAGCAGAGACAACAGTGGGAAGTTACCACAGAAAACTTGCTGTGTGTATCAGAAGGAATCAGACCAGAAAGGAAATACAAAGCACCAGCCCAGCCTCTAGTTTTTTCAGATTTCCCTCCCTTGGGACCCAAGTATCACCTCTCTTTCCATAAACCGGGGGACCCTCTATTTTACATAAAGATCTCCCAGGCAGAGCAGGAGAGGAACCCACAGCCTCCACTGCCAGGATGCCACAAAACCTCATCTGCAGAGCTGCTGGAGGGGGGCTGGTGCAAAACAGCCTTAGGAGCTGGACTGGAAGAGAAGCAGGGAAGGCAGTGGTCAGAAGCTCATCACGGAGGGAAAAAACGGCATTTTATTTAGAGGTCTGATGATATGCATGGAAAACAAAAAAATTCTGAGGGCCTGCAATGGTTTGCTGGAGCAGAAAGTCCAGAAACTTGTCACAAAGTATGCTTTGCAGAAGAAGGTGTGGTGGAAGCCTGTTGCTGTTCAAGAAAATCGAATTATTGTTTATGGGAGAAAAGCATTTTCCTGGATTTCAACTCTTCAACAAAGGGCGTCTACGACTCTGCGCAGCTCTGAATGAGCTATCTCTGACATCAGAAGCAGCTTGAGTCAGAGTGGGTTTACGTGCCCTGATTGCCACTGTGCCACCTAGACATGTTTAAAATTACTTCATGAAAAGGTTTTCACTCTCTAATTCTCACATTTCACCAAGAAGTTATACTAATTACTATGGTTCAGAGCAACCATTATTTTGCAAGAGAGCTCTGACAATGCAACTGTCTGAGACTGTAAAAGCTAATCTTCCAATTTCTTTAATGAGGTGTATGCTATGAAACTACAAAAACTTACTGAGCACAAGGCTCTCAACAGAATCGGTAATTCGCTTGACTTGGAGAAGAAGAATGTCTGTTTTCTTTAGTGTCTGTCTAGGTTTGATCGTGTTGCACCAAAAGGCTGCGATCAGGCAACGTGATATACATCGTATGTACCATATACATGCGGAATACTGTAGCCTCTGTTCTCATACCTGATTGATGATGTTTGACTACCAAGGCTTTGCTGCCCTGCATGCTAAGGTGCACACACAAACCATGAATGCTGCCTGGGTAGCAGCCACCATTCTGGAGTCTCCCAAGTTCAAGTTGGGGCTATTGGAAGGTGGCTGAGGGTAATTATGAACTGTGAGGATGCTGCGAACAGTCAACCTCTTAGAATGCATGTGTGTGCATTTCCACAATTAAAAGGGCAGCAAAAGAGACCTTTCATAGCCTATGGGTGGTGTTTGGCCTTGGTTTAGATCTGTATACTAACAAAAAAATTGAGAAAGCAATGGCATGGGGGTGGGAGAAGAGCATTGTTTTACTGTTTTTATATCTGCTATATAGGATGACTCTAGAAATGTTCTTGTCCCATTCTCACCATGAATTGTTTGTTCAGCTGGCTCAGGTTGCTGTTTTGGTGGCCTGTTTCTGCTAGATAGGAAATCTTCTGCTTTACAGTTTATGGAAGATACCACCAATAAACCTGCTGAGTAAAGCGGGTGAAACCACACGCTGGTGGCTACCTATGCTAATTTGTATGTTAGGGTTGACTTGTCTTTTGTCCTTTAATGGGAAAATTTATTTTGTGCTATTTTACAAGACTGCTTTGATAATACAGTCTAAGAAACCTAATTTTCCAGCTCCTTTAATAAGCCACGTCCTACAAGAAACCGGTTTAACCAGTGCCCAGAACCATCAACAGGAAGCTTTACAAGGACTAGCTGATAAGCCGTGGTCTGTGTATAGGTGGCCTTTCTCTGTGCTAAATAGCTGAACTCTTATTTTAACCACAGCTGGTCCTGCCTTGCTGCTGGATCCAGGGCATCGGCACTCAGCACGTGCCATCCCCAGGGCTGAGAGGGGAAGAGCTCTCAGTGCTGCAGGACAAGGACACGTCACTTTACAGGTCGAGAGCCGCAAATAAGGCCAGTTACCAGAGAAAGAAGCCCTGAGCTATCATCCACACTGCAGTTTTCTTTGCTGTGACACTCACAGTCATAAGCCACTGAAACAATTACTGAAAGTGCTAGCTATTTTAAAGCCCAGCTATCAAATTCACCACTCAAAAATATATTCTGTATAGATGTTTTCAAAGCTGGGTTCCTCAAGTTAAGTGAAAGGCTGACGTGCTGCGACAGAAGGGTCAGGGGTTTTGGAGAGAGCTCAGAGACCCCGACTCCAGCGCGGCTCAGCACCTGCATCCTACATGACCACGCACAAGCCACCTAAGACGAGGTCCCGGGCACGGGAAGGAGCCCCAGGAGGGTTTTCTATCCATTGCAATACCTGTGCTCATCCGTGTCACAGCGAATCGAGGAGGACACCAGCTTTAAAGGTCTTAAGGTACTCAGAAACTCTGTTGATTTTACGATGAACGCATAAAGCAGATCCACCTGAATTTCCACAGGTCCTTTTCATCCAGAATGCCTACTAACTTCAGTGACTGCAACAGCATCCAGACCCCTCAGAAAAACAGGGTATGCACTCAGATTACTTACTGCTAGACTTATCTGGCCTTAGGGGTGACACAAAGTGTTGACTTTGCATTTTATTTTTAGGTAATATCGCTGTGGCTCTTTGTCCATAGGACAAAAAGCATTTTCAAAACTGTGTATCTTATTCTTACTGTATCTGTGTTCTAGATAAAGGGTTCTTTAATATGATTATGGAAATATTCTGGAAAACTCTGTCTGCTGATAAAGATAAGAAGCCAGCTGAATAACAGAATCTTACTCACTGTTTTCTTAGCAAGAAAAATATTCAGTTATATTATCAGACGTAATGACTGATACATAAACTACGATAAAATGCTAGGATATATCCTACAAATACTTTTTTGCAACAGATGGAGAAAAGAGTTTACGAATCAAATATTTATTCATTTTTTCGCAGGTAATATTTCTATCAAGTTTATGGATGTATTTTATATTTGCATCTCAGAAATTACTTGTTCTCTGTGGAATTTGCATTAATACTTTATGAGTAAGTATTTTTTGCTACACGAAATTCCCAGAGTGTACATATATTTATGTACAAAACAGACTAAAATTAGAGGGCTGCTCTTCAGCATTTGATTCCACATGTATTTGTTGTAAAGACAATAACCAATTCGCTGCTAGTCAGACAATAGTTAAGTCAACAGTTCTGCATGCGTCTGTTTGCTACAAAAGCTGTTTCTGAAAAGCCATCATCTCTCAGAGGCACCTTCTGCAATATTTATGCTGATTACTACCTTTCACTTCATTTAATTGTACATGTGAGAATAAACGTGAGGAAAATTTTGCTCAAGCCAAGTAACACCTACCAGAATTCAATTCATAAAACCTGTGGTTCAATATAACGCCAGAGTTTCTATTGACCTGGTTCCACGTTGGATGGAAACTACAGGCTATGTGCACAAATAGGTCCACAGAAACGTACGTGGTTCTCGCCCATGGCAGTTGTATGAGAACAGGTATGTGCAAGGGTCAACTCTCAGTGGGATGGTTTAGTCTATATGCAACCTGTTCAGGTAGTCTATTTAAAGCCTATTCAAGTTTGGAAGGACAAGAATAAAATCATGAGGCACGTGGGGAAATTGCCTTGGGAAAAAAACCAGAGAGGGCAGATGTCTTCTTTATAAGCAGGGAGGAGCTAGTTTTACTTCTGAGCTGGATGATACTGCAATAAAGAACCTATTTTGCTGATGGGAACACCATGACAGGCACTGCCTTTGCAGTAAGGGAAGTCCCTGCCGACCGGTGTTGTATAGGTCCCACCGGTGCCTATGGCTGCAATCCGGGCAGTGCATGCCCCAGCTCGGGGTGTGCCGTGGCCACAGCTGCACTCCTCACACATCCCCCGGGAGCCCTTCTGCCTGCGTCTGCCCTGAAAACAAGGATCCCACTCCTCGCCTTGCCACAACCATCCCCAGCTGCACGTTTACCAACCAGCACTTTGCATCCAGGAAGACACAACGGTGCGACTGGGATCTGTCATGTTTATAATTTATCTTGTAAGACTCAGGATAATCTTAAAACCTTTCCCTGAAGCTGTTTTCTTGAGTCACTTGTCCGGTAAGCCTCCCACCACAGGCTGCCCTGACAACCCAGCTAGCTTGACGCCTACCCTTACACCCACTAATAGCTGTTGAAATGCCATTCAGCCATTACTAAACTTGTTCCCGGCAGGTTCGGCCATGCGCCCCTCTCACACTTAGCACCTGGCACTACCCTCGAAGAAATGCAACCAGATTATGCCTAGTTTACTTGGACTGATTTTCATTTTACGCAAGTTATTTGTATTATGGACACACAGGTCTTAAAAATCCATGAGCTAGCACTTCCATTGACTCGTACTTCACCCGAGGAAGGAGCGTGCACTGCAGCCTGCACCTTCACAGACTATTTTAAAGCCCATTACTATATATTTGGTTATGCGGCAATGGCACACTGTGGTCTTGCACGGGGATGCTGACCCTGCCCTTTCCCTCGCGCCCCATGGATAGCCTTTGCAGAAGCAGCCTTTGCATGCACAGTACCTGCCGTTTCTGGTATCGTGTTGCCGCATGTTCTTGATAAAATGAACCTTCTTAAAGTTCTTTGGTCTGGGTGATCCTGAGAGTGTCCGACATCTGAAAAATAAATCAGTTGGGAGGGGGAAAAAAAGAAAAAAATAAAAGTACTCAGTTCCCTGCTGTACGGCCAAGAAGTCTACACAAAGGCAGGAAGGAAAGACGAGACAAATGATTCAAGTCACCCTGTGTTAGGAATCAGCAAGAACAATAAAGACAATAAGTCTGGAAATGTAACAGCTCAAATAAAAAAAAATATTTAAAATAATAATAAGAAAAGGCACCACCACCCCTCCCTTCATGCAAAAAAACACATCATAAAAAAATCTCAGCAAAATAAAACTTCCTGTAATCTGCTGTGACAGCTTAGCCCAAGCTTTCAGAGGAGAAAAAAAAAAAAAATCTAAACCAAAACCTGGTAAATATGTGATTTTCCCACTCACACCAACACCCACACTTTTGTACCCTCCTCAGCTATTGATAAAGGAGCTATTGAGGAAAGTTCTTTCGTGTTTTAATTTTAGAAAGATTTAAAATCTCTCATTTGCTTTTAACTCTAACTATCACTTTTCACATTCCTGACAGCATACAAAACAACTGAAAATAAAATAAATTACCTCAGGAAAAAAAAATCATTCTTCAAAACATTAATCCTTAAATCCATTTTACATCTGAATGTACTTTTAAAATTGCAGTTAGAGAAAGAAATTGCCAGAGGGAGGAGATGAGGCAAACAGCAGTATCCCCCCCCTTCCAGCCTTGCTCTTTTTAATCAGCTGAAACCACAGTGCCATGTGAAAGCTTTCTCTGTTTCATCTCAGTGCTGTTTTGTTGCAAGGCACGGCATGACGCGCAGGCACCGGAGATAACTCCTGCGCTCGCTGCACGGCCAGGACTGCTGGACCGCAGCCCCTGCATCCGCCGTGGGAGCTAAGGGACCAGCATCCTCCGCTGGCGCACGGGACCAGCACAGTCCCTCTGCGTTGAGCCTCGCTAACCTATTTTTCCCATCCTCTCCTATGCATTGGCAGACTTCAGCAGCTTCCCAAGCCCGAGAGGTCCTTTTGTTGGACCGAAACCCCAGACCACCACTCCCAAGGCACCAGGGACTGCCAGTCCCCGTTGCTGTACCCAAACACCATCATGCTGCATGGGCACACCCCAAGGGGGGGACCCCAACACTTTGCCATTTCTGCCTTCCTCCTGTTAGTAAAATCCTTGAGATTCCCTCACCCTCTGGTTTCAGTTAGCCTTGTTAGCTTCTTCACGGGAAAATACCACCAAGAGAGAGGTTCTACCACCAATTCTGCAAATTAGCAAGTAAAAATACTGCCTCGCAAACCATACTTTGTTTATACCTTTTGCCAATTATACGTGTTTGAATCATTTATGAGAATGCTTTCATAACATGCTGGTAAGCATTCAACGGTAAGCTTTGTAAAAATAATCAAGCCTTGGTAATAGGCCAGTTGGTACAGCCTCTGCTATTAAGTCTGCTTCGAGGTGGGGAGAGACAGCCAATCTGCCTGTGGATAAACAAGGCTATAGGCTAAACACTGATATAAACCAGCTGAATTACAGGTCCTAAGATAAAGAGACATTCAAAATTAAGCTGCCGCCTTGCCGAACAGCTGACCTGGAACCATACCACGCACTGGTCAGATTACTGATCAGCCTGTTTCTGAACTGTGAAGCAGTTGCTCCATTTTCCATCACCCCAGAGGACTGCCTAGTGACTAATTACTGCGGTCCCCAGAGAAGCTGTGGCCTCCTGGATGCAGAAATAAAACCGCACCGAAGCTGCTGATATAACAAGGATGGGGGCAGATTTATTGGTGAGGTAGCAGTCACAAACCTACAAGCCAACACACAAAGACATAACGCCGGTTACTGAAATAAGATTGTGTGTGCTGAGAGAACAAACAATAAAAATCCATTAAAAATAAGAATACTAAAATACTATCCTTCAAAAGCTTACTTTATTAAACCAGCTGTACTTACTTTTTAAAGGCACTACGTACATTAGGGGCTAGTCATTCAGTTTAGTGACAACTAAACTTTTCTATTAATCAAATCTGACTTTTTATTTCCTGACATTTTATTTAAATACTGACTTTTTATTTAATAACCTAAAGCCAGGGAACATGTCATTCATGTCACCTACCACCTTGCAGGGCGCATGAGGTTTCGATACCTTTACCCACTATGAAGAACGTCTTAACGTGAACACCCAGCTACTTTTCAACATGGGGAGAGACAGCAAGTCTGTCCGTGCACGTGCCTTACAGACAAGTAACCAGAGAGAGAGTAAATAAAATGACCTCCGCAGCGGGGCATTTTCCTCGATGTCCTCCAGAGTCTCCAGAGAAGATCGCTGGGAGATCAGCCGACGTCTGCAAAGAAAACAGAACACAAAACACCACCGCTGGTTAGAGCGCATGAGAAAGTCCTCAGAGCTGTTATTTAGTAAAGCTCACAAACCGCCGTTCACTAAGCCATACCTTTGGATATTAATAAATTTTGTTCCGTTCTGCTTATCTTACTAAAACTATTTGAGCCCAACCAGAAGCAAGCTTACTCCATACAAGCTTCTATAGCAAAACAGAAGTTGAAACTTCCCAACAGCTCCTCCTCAGTTTGTGCTTTAGGTCTTCCTTCCTTCAAGGGTTTAACACCCACCTAACACCAGTCCCACATTTGCTGTGGTGTAGCTTGCAATGCTACAAGTACAGTTCTTTGATAAAATAATGCAGACGTAGATCTACAGAGACTGCCTGTCGTTCACACTGCCACAGGGGACACTTCTCTTTGCCCCATGCCCTTTTTACCAAATAAATGTCACTCGTTTCTCAGTGATGTCCATCTCATCACTCTTGTGAGGAGTGACTGAAGAGAGTCGAAAGATGACGGAGCCAGCAGCACTGGGCACAAACCAGCAGTTTAAAAGGGAGCCCTGACCACCCCTGTGAGCAGCACAGATGAGTTTAGTCCTGTTTTAAACCAGTTTTCTATGGCTGAGTCAGACCCCTCCTCCACCTTCAGTGAAACGAAGTAAGGAAATCTTAGCATTTTAAGTTTTCTGACTGTCCCGGCAGTCAGGGAAGAAGCCCCGGTACAGGCTTGGTTTTAGCAGCAATTGCTGCTGCACAACCTCCAAACACCCTGTGGTGGGTTGACCCTGGCTGGATGCCAGGTGCCCACCAAAGCCGCTGTATCACTCCTCCTCTCAGCTGGACAGGGGAGAGAAAATATAACGAAAAGCTCGTGGGTCGAGATAAGGACAGGGAGAGATCACTCACCAATTACCATCATGGAAAAACGGCAGCACAAAACGAGGAGCTGCACCCAGCCCTCCAAAAAACCACCGTAAATACAAAAAATAAATGTGTAAGATACAGCCCACCCACAGGCACACAATGAAAAATTAAGCTGGCAACCGTCAAAACGACCCCGTCGGTGGGTGTTAAGCAGCTGCGACAGCCAGTGGAGCGAAGGTGCCGTGCCACAGCACCCGGCTAGCATGGGGAGTGTCAGCACCCATCGCTCCTGGGGGCCATTGCTGAGGTGTACAGTACCTCGCCAGTGATTTTATGAGTGTGAACTTAAATGATAAAAGTCGTCGCAGACTACCACTATTTTTTCCCAACTACTTTAAAATCCTTCCCACTGAGCAGCCTTACTCCCTTGATTTGCATGTAAAGAGTATCCAGAATCTCAATGTGTTATGAGCACCCCCGTGCTTGGAAGGGTGCTCATTAATTTATTCCTGGGCTGTATTTTCACAATAAATTGTTTTCTCTGATGCCAGTGTAAGCAGTTTCTAATCCTTCTTGCAATTTGCTAGCCCCTCCAGTTGTGCTGCTACAACTGTTCCTGCAGCCATGCTGCAAATCTGATTACCGAAATGTTTTTCAGTCCAAAATAACCCTGAGGTTCAGTGATTCAGTTTACTACTAGTTCAAACACCAGATTTCTATCACTAAACCCCAGACAACACATTTGAGGACAGTTTAAATGTCTATGCGGCTTTTCCTGTACTTAGAAAATAATAAAAAAAAACCTCAAACAATTTATAGAGCAACTAAGCGTGAAGCATAATCCTCCTAGGAAAATATGTAAACCTAAATCCCCTCAGGCTTTGTCTAAACTAGAATTTTAAAAGATCTGGTACACGATAGGATACACTTTCAAAATATTAAGAAAAAATAAAGTCTGCATTTCAGGGTGTGCTGAACTTGCTGGCATAGACAAGGAAGAAGAGACCAAATATCTGTCTCCTGTGCCCACGGGTGCTCCCTTGGCTCCATCCACAGTCAGAGGACACACAGATGTTCTCACAGGAAGAAATTCAGATGAGGAGGAGTTCCCCCTCCATTTTCTATTACATTGGTCCATAAACAAAAGTTGGAAGTTTCAACTACCAGCATCACTGATGTAGCAGATGATAGCTTTGCTTTTTAATACCTCTTTATATGTTATTAGCTTAATAACACACTTAAATGATGGTACCCTCCCATCTTGTGGTGTTACAACACCAAAAGCATACTTTGCATGTTGCTAGTCAAAGAGAGATAAACAACAGTACAACCTTGCCACCTTCTTCATATTAAATTTATCAAACTAGTCACACAGTATTTCCCCTTGCTGCCTGCTAGATGCTGTAAGGCGCTTGTACAACACTAGATGCATATTCCAGCCACCACCGCAACCCTCCTCTAAGCCTCTCCTCACCCGAAGTTACCCACCATCCTCCACATCCAGTGGCTTGGCGGAGATGGGTTTGAAGACTGCACGTTCTGCATTTGCATCTGTTATTAAGGCAGATGCATTGGTTGGCAGAAATACACACAACTGCATTTCATCAGCTCCGGGGCAGCTTTAAACGCTGGTCATCCAGTTGCCAGCTGACTGTTCAGATTCCTCTGGAATTCCTTGCTGGTTGCAACTTCTTAAACCCAGCACCAGTAATGCTGCCTCCTGGTTTTCGCTTGCTAACCTCGAATGCAACACAAGTAGGATGGGAATTGCTGCCACCCTTCTTGGCACAAAAGAGCTTACAGTGATTTTCACCGGTAGTAACTTTGCAGTATTTTGGGGACCTAACACGGCAAGTGAGTCTGCCCAAAGAATGGGGGGAAGCTCTTTGCTCATCCAAACTTGGGAGAAGAGCACTGATAACCTGAGCTCCCTCTGAACTAGTGTGAATGTAAGCATAACTCTGGATAAATTCATCCAGGAAGGAATGAAGGGAGAAAGCAGATGACCCCCCCCCCAAATCACCAGCGATGAAGAAGCGTGGGTCACACAGAAGCCTGCAGTGATATAAATGGGGGCTGCCCCAGCCCAATCCCTCCCCCTGTGCTGGCATTGGTAGTAGTGAGAGCAGGGATATCCAGCACAGCACCCAACGCAGCTGAAAACTGCCGCATCTTTCACCTCTCCCCAAAATCGTTAGTTTTCATCAGTTCAGCTCCCTGCGCAATCACAGGAGCACTGGTGAGGCAGACATGCAGCAACTCTGCTCAAATCAGTTCATACCGCCTGGGCATTGCACCCTCTTTTCACTGAAGAAGCTCAGCCGCAATGAAGTATGTGCAATTATTCCACTTTATCTTAAATCTTTATTTTGAGGCCTAATTAAGATGACCTAAATACCACTATTTATAAGCTTTCCACAGCTGGATATTATACCAGAAACGCCAACTAATGAACCTACCTGCTGTGAACCAAGTCACATCCTGTGCCACACACATAGGAAAAAATATTTTGGAAAAGCAAAGCTTTTGAAAGGGTGTTCCAGGGAATACAAGCAAAACCAGTTTTTCATTGTCTTCATTAAAAATTAATCACCTCAACCGGTGTTTAATATTTAAATTAATTTATCATCTTTCTTTCTGCAGGCAAGCAGTCAGGGCTTGTCTATACAACTTCTAAAAGGGTTATTTTTCAAAAATTGATTAATGTGCTACAGCAGCTGGTAGACGTAGACACTTGCACTGAAATAACCCAAACTGGTTTATATCACACATCACCATCACTCTGATGTAAAGCTGTATTGATACCTATTTTATAATAAAAAATGTCCTATTTCAATAATAATTAGGGGAAAATCCTTCTATTGTAAGGAAGAGTATCTATACGCAGACTAAAACAAAACAGCACTGTGTGACTCATACAGGATTCAGGCTTTGGGATAAGTCTTTAGGCAGATGCATTTTCAATATAATATGCTTTAAAACTTGTGCAGAGTAGATGTCAGCCAGCTAACACACACTAAAATACAATTGCCCCTAATAACAAAATTAAAGATGTTTCAGTAAAAATGTTAATTTCTCCTAGTTCACGGAAAGCCTTAAAAAAATTCCTCCTAGTTTACCTACCACATCCTAGGTATAACAAACTCACCCCTCTCCCCACACCCCCACGCACACAGAAGGCGTCATTTTAGCTCTGGAAAGATGATGGCCTCCTAGTTCTAACGATCAGCCCCTGTAGGACATTGTCGGTCACAGTCTCGTGCACCTGACGGATTTTTTTTGTTTTAAAATCATGTAATACCACTTTCCCTTAAACACCTATCTAAAATATTTTTTTTCTGTTTCCTCCCTGTTCCCCGTGCAATTGTTACATGAGCCCAGAAATAACCAATACCCTACAATCAAATTCCAAGCCCAGTCCAAAGAAAGAGACTAAAGAGGTATTTGATGCTTTGCTACTTGAAACGGCTGTTTTCTAAGGTGTTCATGACCTTGTTTGCATACTGGATTTATCTTTGACCAGCTGTCTGAATCTCTGTGGAAGTTTCTTAAAACCTAAAATGTTGTCTCAGTTTCCCCTCTCCAAAGTCAGATTAATACGTGGCTCAGTTGCAAAAATGAAATAAAATACAAGGACAAAAGAAGAAGTAAAATACAAGGACAAATAAAATAAAGCAGGTCTGTCAAAACAGCAAATAGCCAAAGTGAGTAGACTGCAAAAAGATTCACTATAACCAACCCATCCATCAGTGGAAAATCATCTTCACTGTCAATTGCTGCAAAATACTCAGCTCAATTATGTTAAACATACAAATCTTAAGCCCCATAGACAGGAGGTGATAAAAAAATGGAGCTGCAATCAGAGCACTGGATAAATTCATCCAGGAAGGAAGGAAGCCGATGATAATCCAAGAGATAAGGAAAAATAAATCCATGTGTAATGACTTTCTAGCACAGCTACAAAACCAGGAAGAAAAAGCTGCATTTTAAATATGCCTAATTTTTGTGAAAGTTGTGGGTATAGATCCCCCCGCTTCTGTTAAGATTACAAACCTACAATGGCTGAAGCCAGTAGCGTGGGTGCCGCTGGCTCCCAGAACAAAAGCATCCCTCAGGACAAGCTTCTCCACTTTGTCTGGGACAACTGAATCCCTTCAGAGATGCAGTGATGATGGGACACATGAGTGTTAATCATCTGAACATCTGCCGACTGCGGTAACACTGATGGGAGAACTTGGGAGGGCAAAGACGTTTCAGCAGCTGAAGACTGTTGGTAGTTCACACGCCCACTGGGTCACCTCCCTTCAGGTGGCCAGGGAAAATGAACGTGCATGAACAAGAGCCACGGGGCAGAAACACCAGGGCTATTACCTTCTGGTCACAATCACACTTCTAATATTGTGGCTTGGGAGCATCAGAAAAGCACAAGGCTGCTTGGCACTTGGAAAATGTTGAATTCCTTATTTCACAATATTCCTTATTGTGCCTTCATCATAAAAGATGTATCCTACACGCAGGAAGACTACCCTAGATACGTACACAAGGGGACTGGAAAGAAAGTCATTATAAAACTTGCAGCGATGGGGAATGAGATCAGGATACCTGTAAGGATACCTCAGGGCCTGCCTAGAGGTGTAAGTGGAAGGTTTCCCTCTGCCATCCATCCACCCTTCTGAAAGGTGCCAGCTCTGGACTCAAAGAGGAGCTCTTGCCCAAAAGCCAACCTATTGTTGCCCAAAAGCCAACCCAGTCCTTTGCAAACACTCCCTGGGGAGTTACCAAAATGTGCTCTGGACGTGCAGCTCCCATAGGTCAAACCAGGCAGAGCATCACCTTGATCCTACCTCTATGGGAACAGTGACCCTAGGGCTGTTTTTTCACTGTGCTTCGTATTGTTCCCTCCAGTACCAAAATGGCTTGAACAGTAAAAGGAAAACAAGGAGAGTATTCAATGAGATCCAAGATCAGGCTTCTAGGTGCTAGTATTCAATGATCCAAGATCAGGCTTCTAGGTTCTAGAACGGAAAAAAAAAAAATCATTAAAAGTAAATATATATTATATATTACAAGTAAATATTGTCATGGTTTAACCCCAGCCAGCAACTAAGCACCACACACCTACTCGCTCACTCCCCCCACAGCAGGATGGGGGAGAGAATCGGAAGGGTAAAAGAGATAAAAAAAAGTTGAGATAAAGGCAGTTTAATAGGTAAAGCAAAAGCCATGCATGCAAGCAGAGCAAAACAAGGAATTCATTCACTGCTTCCCATCGGCAGGCAGGTATTCAGCCATCTCCAGGAAAGCAGGGCTCCATCATGCGTAACGGTTACTTGGGAAGACAAACGCCATCACTCCAGCCATCCCCCCCTTCCTT
Source organism: Aptenodytes forsteri (assembly GCF_000699145.1). Classification (NCBI taxonomy): domain Eukaryota; kingdom Metazoa; phylum Chordata; class Aves; order Sphenisciformes; family Spheniscidae; genus Aptenodytes; species Aptenodytes forsteri. Next base: position 6,371,878 of record NW_008796043.1, read on the forward strand.
CTTCTTCCCCCAGCT
>NW_008796043.1:6391472-6409224 GCF_000699145.1 Aptenodytes forsteri
GTGGTGCTTAGGGACATGGTTTAGTGGTGGACTTGGCAGTGTTGGGTTAACGGTTGGACTTGATGACCTTAAAGGTCTTTTCCAGCCTAAATGATTCTATGATTCTATACATGTATACATATAATATGTATAATATATATATATATATATATATAAACACAGTTCTGGTCTACAGTCCACAACAAACCCTGGCTGTTCAGTATTCTAGTTCCTTCAGCACAAGCTGGCCACAAACGTATCTTCCAAGCAACTCTGAGTTTTCAATAAAGTACACTTACCATTCTCCTCCCTAACTCCTTTGGAATTAGGATTTGGGTATAAACAGAAACACAGCTGCTGGCTCTCTGCTAACAAACCCTGGCTGTTCAGTATTCTAGTTCCTTCAGCACAAGCTGGCCACAAACGTATCTTCCAAGCAACTCTGAGTTTTGAATAAAGTACACTTACCATTCTCCTCCCTAACTCCTTTGGAATTAGGATTTGGGTATAAACAGAAACACAGCTGCTGGCTCTCTGCTGGGCCAAGGGAGCAGGTAGTCAGCAGAGAGCTGCCAGATGCAGGCAATGCCCTGTCCCCAGCAGCCCCAGCCCCTTCGTCACCCTGGGTAAACCTAAAAGCCACTTCTCTCCGACTCCTCCTCAGCCTGCCGGCTGAACGCCTCTGCCCAAACTCCCAGGCTAAGCTGCCGTCAATTAATACACTCTTCTGAAACATTATACAAGACATCAGCTGTGTACAAATCCCCATTCACTTCCTGACCCCTGACTCCATGACCCAGCATGAACCCAGATGAAAGACCGGCTAATGAGTCACCTCTCACCCTCCCTCTGAAGTTTTTACTGGGATCCTTATGTCCCAGCTCATTTTCTTCCTATCTTTTGCCAATATCACAGGAAGACAACACAGGAAAAACAAACCCTGAGACTATTAAAAATTATTAAGGGAAACAGTTTCCAGGAGGTACCCAAACCAATATAAAGCAGTATTTAATTGTGTGCTATCATAATTATGCAGCAGAGCCATTCTCTGCAAAGAACATCAAACTCCATTTAGGACTTCCAAGCTGCGCAGTGTATTGGCAAGGCTGCCCACAACGGGAGTTAAAAGCATCTGGCGCACGCTGCAAATGGGTTATTTTGTTAATTCAGCAGCCCAGCCCAAACACACAGAGATTATACCAAGAGACCTCCATTTAGCTGTCACCTACGTGCGGGCAGGATGCAAACACGGTTTAAGACTACAGCCTTCTGCAGTGGGCTGTGAAGGAAAGTCTCCAACGCAGAAATCCTGAGCTAGCAGGATCCCCAACAACCTGCTCCTCTTGGGGTATGTATTGCAAGGAGAGACACCTTCAAACCTTAGGCTAGCGATAATTAGGAGAATAATGCCATGCCAAATGCCTCCTTGGTCTCCATCAACCTTTCGGGGCTAAGCAGAAAGATGGGCAGAAAACAAAGGGATGAAGGGAGAGCTATGGCATGAACATCCCTCCATGCCAGGCTCCTCCCAAACCAGATGTCCCCCCTGCACTGAGTATCCTACCTATATTGCTATCCAACTCCTCCTCCAAGCCTCATCCTCCCACAACACCCAAGGCAGAAGCTTCGAAATACACAGCACTCAAACTGCTGCCTGCTGACCTGTCTGCACGTAACATCTCAGCGTAAAAAATACCTACGTTGCCATCCCAAAGGTAGGATTTTTTTTTTGTGTACTCATGTCAAATACAGAGTACAAAAAGAAAGAAGTAAGAAACAATGAAGGAAATCAACATGACAGTAATGAAGTATCCTGCTGACCTTTCATAGTGTGGCAACGCAACATAATGCTCTGTTCACAAATTATTATGTAGCTTTACACACGTGATCCTTCAAATGGCCCACAAAATTCTAGCACGGCTCTGTCCCAATGTCCCAGAGGGATCATCTGGGTCTGGTTACATCAAATATAAAATTAGGAGTACCAGCACTGCAAAGAGACAGGGGACTTACACTAGAATTGCTGAGAAGCAAGCTGTTCACTGACAAAGCATTTGTATAGTGTGAATGTGTATACGCATGTGTGCAGAAAAACAGAAGGTATGGTAGAACTGGTTTTTGGGGTTTTTTTTAGCATCTTGCACAATTCAACTTGATATATTAATTATTAATCTTGCTAGAAGACACAATTCTGGGAGGAAATGCATTCAAAATTAGGAATTGATATGAAATCTCTAGTGAAGGAAAAAACCAGGGTTGAGTCTAGGGAGAAAGGAAGAGCAATCACCACGTGTTGTTGATTCTGGGGGCCCTTCCGTTTTCACCTTCCCCAGCTGGATTCCCAATTCACCGAAGATGGATCTTGTTTGAAACCTACCATCTTCCCTCTGCAGGCAGCTGCCTCTGCACCCAGTCCTCCTACTGTTGGCTCTACCCAAGCCATAATGAGGAGCTACAGCTGCAATTCAGTAAGATTAATTTAAAGACAGCAGAGCTCTCGCAGATCCTGAAGCGCCTAAAATCTACATCCTCTATTATCTGTAACCAATGATTTACAGATTCACTGTCTTCACTTTACTGACTCTGCAGCAACATGACAGCTTTCAGAAGGCTTGTCCGCAGTGATTTATTTTGAGTATGCCCGAACACTGCCACAGCTATGTTTTTCAGAACAGCTATTACCTTATAACCTAACACATATTATCATGGTAAGACATCAATGGGCATCAGCTTAATTAAAGACACTCAAAACTAGCAAAGGAGCAAACAACAAGATTAATCATCTGTCCTTGTGAAAAAAAGGATGCTTGCCAAAGCAGATACAATAGTACTGTAAAGAACATACAAATTCTCCATCTTTATGTCCTTTTTCTACAGTAAAACCCACACCATAATAGCCTTTGTCTGATCAACATTAATCTAACATTCTTCATGTGTCATTTCTGCCTGACAAACTCCATGCATTCTAAAATGATGCATATTTAGGTCTGTCCATAAGCAATGTTGCTCCTTAAGTCAAATCCTAAGGATACCTATTCCTAAGAAAAGAAATGAAGAATCAACACTTAAACCGAGGACACTACTTGAGTAAGCCACACTGCAAGACCAGTTTTTAAAGTATCAAATCCCATAATGTTGTATTTCAGAGCAGCCAAAGTTCTGGAATTAACTAAGAAACTCACTTGCAAGTCAAGGCTATATGCAGTAGATAACATAACACATGGAAACACATATATGCACTACTACGTCATCTGAAAATATTTTAATTCTAGCCTGCATACATAACTATGCAATTAAAACTGCTGCCTCTTCCTGTTTGTTTTCCTTCATTTAATTTGCAGTATTTCTTAAGTTACCTAGAGCCCAACCTCATATCCCTGTCTTGCCTCCAGATGCACATGTGCTATCTGGGAAACATATTCTGCAATCCCACATCTTAACATTAGACTTAGAAGAGATCTGAACAGGCACTTAACAAATCTCATTGCTAAAATGAACACTCATGTATTCAGTTTTGGGCCCCTCACTACAAGAAGGACATTGAGGTGCTGGAGTGTGCCCAGAGAAGGGCAACGAAGCTGGTGAAGGGTCTAGAGCACAAGTATTAGGAGGAGCGGCTGAGGGAACTGGGGTTGTTTAGCCTGGAGAAAAGGAGGCTCAGGGGAGACCTCATCACTCTCTACAACTACCTGAAAGGAGGTTGTAGCAAGGTGGGTGTTGGTCTCTTCTCCCAAATAACAACTGATAGGACAAGAGGAAATGGCCTCAAGTTGCGCCAGGGGAGGTTTAGGTTGGATATTAGGAAAAAATTCTTCACCGAAAGGGTTGTCAAGCATTGGAACAGGCTGCCCAGGGAAGTGGTTGAGTCACCATCCTTGGAGGTATTTAAAAGACGTGTAGGCATGGTGCTTCGGGACATCGTTTAGTGGTGGACTTGCCAGTGCCAGGCTAATGGTTGGACTTGATGATCTTAAAGGTCTTTTCCAACCTAAATGATTCTGTGATTCTAAAAAAGTGTAACCTAGACACTGTGAATTGCCTGGATAAAGTTCTTTTGATGGAAAAATTAAAGTCCCCTATGTGAGCAGGACATAAAGACCAAACCGAACAAGCAAAAGCTAGCATGAGGCATTTCATGCATGAGATATGAATGCTGGCACAGGTGCTGGCAATCAGAGTGTTTACTGGTGCATACTTTGGATTTAGTTCTGGGCACATTTGCTACAAATTCCCTTGGGATCAGGCGCTTTTCCCACCATCCTATTACATACCCAGGAGTCAATGCCATCCTTTCCCTGGCCATGCATTGCTAAAGCCCAAGCCAATTCATATGGTTCAGAGAAGTCAAATATTGCATAGCTTAGATATCCAGTACTGGGTGTACTTTTGGATATCTGTGATAACGCAAGACAGTCCAGTGCCATAATTTTAAATATTATTACATCCACAGGAATTAATGCCTTCTTGCCTGGTAGTTCACGCACGGTCAGTTTTAATGCCAAAGACATTTGAGTACAAAAAGATCTATTTACTTAAAATACTGCATTTGCTTATGCTTTACTGAAAAACATATTTGCAATAATGGAGACACATTTCAAAAACGGTACAACAAGATCCATTATTAGGGTAAAGGAAGATCCTTACTGTCCAGCAGCACTGCTTCAACATGCCTGCGAGCTTGCGGGCCTGGGGCTTGCAAGAGAGAGCTCGGTTCTTCCCTGCTCTTCTCACCAGGGACAGATCCTGGAGCCAACCAGCATAATTGCTCTGGGAAAAGCAAACTACCTCCTGTTTCCCTCCGTCCCTGCCACTGTGACTGGGCATGGCATCTTCCTGTTACCGGGCACTGGGTTGATAGGTGGTAGCAGAGGATTAGATAATTTTCTTCTCTCTCTGTTGAGGTCCCTTGCTCAGCATGGCATACTGTAATTGGCACCTTCCCAGCCTGAGGATGCTCTCTCCTGGTACAGACCTCTACTAAAAATTTAAATGTTTTCAGAAACCAGTTTACTCCATTCAGAACATTTAGTTCGTATGATCAGCAGGGTGAAAGACCAGCTACAAACCGAACATGATGGTACAGCTTATCACAGGTACACATACAAAGACTAATCATGGTTTAGAGGGTGACATTTAAGAGATCCGATCTCCGGATCGGAGAGGAGTAGAGTAAGGAACCCTCACTTCTCCTTACTCCCAGTAAGCAAGTATTATGGGGATCCTCATAATACTGGTAACATTTGGTTGTGTAGCTGTACCATTTGCTCACTATTAAGGTACGGTGGTACAGTAGTGTCCAATATTTAGAGAAGCTTGCCAAGAAGCCTCCTCGCCTGTTTTCACAAGCGAGAGTACCCAGCAGTCACCCTAATGAACTTTTCATTGACTTGGCAAATGCAGCCTACATCTGCAGGCTGGGGAACTGCCTGTCCCAGGATCAATACTTCCCCAAGAGCGTACACCACAATCAGCAGAGGCCAGAGGCTCAGAAGGCATCTCCCCTACCCTCTACTGCAAACAGCCTCTTCCAAGGGCACCGTCCCCACTCACTCACTTAGGGAACACATGCTGCTCTGCCACCTCAGAAACAGCTGGATGTAAAGACCTGAAAGGGTCCCGAATTTATGGCCTTTTATATTCTTATATTCCCCACATACTGTCAAAGTGCTGGGTTATCAGATGTACAGAAATAATGCTTATTCTGGTAATCTGAGCAGTCTCCTACTTAGTAAATTAATTATTAGAATTTTTCTGGGTGCCAACTAGTTGGTTGGTTAGCAAATACCCAGTACTGAGATACCAGTTTTCAATCAGTTTGGGGGGGGAAAAAAAACTTCCAAGGAATTTGGACAATGCCCTTAACAACACGCTTTCACTTTTGGTCAGCCCTGAAGTGATCAGGCAGTTGGACTAGATGATCATTGCAGGTCCCTTCCAACTGCAGTATTTTATTCTGTTCTATTCTATTCAAAAAGCAGATTCATCAACACACCAAAAGTGAGGAAAGCTGCCACGGCACTCTGCTAGACTGGGTCTATTGATTTTTTATATTATCAGAGCAATAAAAAGCATCTTATAGTGACAAATCTGGCCAACAAAGTGCAATTTAGAGGGGACTGCTTTAAGACCAGCATTATTAGAAGGCAGCACAAGACCCAGATTTCACGTTTACATACTTGGCGAGCTCCCCTGCCTTGGTTCATCCATGTCAGTGCTGTGTTCACTATCTCCATGTACAGCCACACTGTGCCAGAAGAACCAGAGGCAGCAGCTCAGGCAGATGCAAGGGCAGGCAGCCCTCTTAAAGCACACTGATTGCCGTACCAAATAACTCCAGTGATGATTCCTGACATGTTCAGTCTCTCCCCAGCACACCCAAAAGATATGTTGCATTCATATCATGCAATGAAGAAGGGAAGAGGTTGGCTGACCTACCCCTAATGTCACAGTGACCCACTTCAAATGTCTCTTGAGCCCTTGACCTGATCTAATCTACAGTGCATACAAGAAAACAAATAGATAAAGCAATCATTAATAATATAGTTGCAACCCATCTTCTGGTAAAGATGGTCAACTGAGAACGGGTTTACACCCTAACCTTATGGGAAGTCTGGAGGATCTGAGTTACCCAGCTCTTCCCACCACAAACAAATTGTTAACACAAATGTTAAGCTGCCTATGGTGAGTTTATATACCGTGTACATTACTTCAGGTGGGGGCCTATACACATAGGAGGTGGGGGTAAAATGTCTAAAAATGACAGTAAAGTCCCAGGAGGGGCAGTTTGTTAGCGGATCTCCCTCCTCTGCTTCGGAGGCTCAGCAGAGGCAGGGACGGCTTCCACAATCCTGCATTTGATGATGGACCTCTCCCTTGTCAAAAGGGATTCCCATAAGCTTTTCTAACAAAGCTTTTAGAAGGGTGTAAGACACCACTCAATGTTTTCGAATCTTCCCAGCAGTCAAATCTGGCTGCCCGAGGTGCTTGTCTCCAAATGTCTGGGAAGCACAGGAGCAAATCACAGCACCAGACCTGAGAAAGACCTGGCACGGGAACCTGAGCCGATGCAGTGGTCCGTCCTCTCAAAGTTGAGGTGCCGTACCCTGACTTAGTCTGAATGATTTCCAGGGTCTGGCAGGAGTAGTGTCGTGGTTATAACTGTAGCTATGCTAAGTACAACCTTAGGCAGAGTAACAGACCTTTGGATGGCAAATGCCATGACTATAAAATTATTTAGCTCTTCTTTAGCCGAGACCCTTTTTTTTTTTTGGTATTTTTTCTTGTTGGTGTTTCATTTGTACTTTTTAGACAGTTTTAGGAAGAAAAAACACTAAGCCAATGCAGGAATGGATATATTTCATATTTAAGGCTTTGCCTATCTGCCTGGAACAAATCAATCACATTACCATTTCCCTAGGGTGAGCAGGCATAAGGATAAAACCTATGCGGACGTAAGCTAACGAAGACTTTCTGTTTTTCTGGTCTCCCCCTTCCTTTCTCTTCTCAAAATCGCTGCGCTTCCACCGGCACCTTTTAGAGACAAGGGGCCCAAGACTTTTCTCAGAGTTGCGCTACTGCCTAGTCCTCCATCAATCGGAGGATTTTTCTTGTTAACATAAAACAAGGCACTTTGTCATCTGACTCAGTGGCAATTTTAAAGCTCTGCAATGAATTGCAATGAACTTGCAGCTCGTTAGCAATGAATTAAGTTGATGAAAGGTTACAAGGAACCAAGGACAATTTTTACTGAGCATCTCCAGGCAGTTTTTCCAGGCCATCAGCTGTCTTTTGCTAACCAAGGAACACATCTTGCACTCTTTAGAAAGTCAACCGCCTGTTTCCCCATAAAAAAACCCAAAGTATTGCCTAATGAAACACACAAAGAGTCCTTCTCATGCTAAAGGAACACATTTCAGGATTCTGCTCACATGTTTTACTTGCGGATGCTTTGATGGGAGCAAAGCATGGGAGAGAAATGTTGAAGGATTTACAGATTAATCAGCCAGAGCAAGGATACGGGTTAGGACTGCTAGAAGCACACTCCTCTGGGATACTATCTGCAGCTCAGCTTACTGCAGATGAAATGAAACATGCTTTGGGAATGCAAATGAATTAGGATGTCACAAAAAGTAATTCAATTTGGACCAGCAGGGTTTTAAATTTGGTTAGTTACCTACAAGATCTTTATTTAACTGTAAACCTGGCACAATACCTAGAATGATCACCGATTTGGACTTCATTGGACTGCTATTTTAAAAATTAGGCTTGATAACTTATTCTAACAGGTTTTCAGGTCACATCCGTATTATCTCTCTCTCTCTCTATGCACTTGCACACTTATGCATGCTCTGTAACAGATTTGCAGAACAGTGGGATCTTTCATACACATAAAAACAAGGGTAAGATTTTCATTCACATCACCAGTGTGGAAAAGATAAGTGGAACAAGACAGCTAATTAGTCATTCTTCATTTCAATCCTCAATAACCACAGAGAGAGCTTGTTTTTTTACTGCAGGCATTGTCTTACATCAAACAATTTGTAGATAAGAAAAATAAGTTCTCTTCCTGAAGGCACATAAGCAAGTATTTTGATATAAAAGATGAAACAGCATTAGAAATTAACTGTAACACTTCTCTTCCCTAGCCACTAGAGTATGTCCATTAGGATGCATTGCTAATATATAACTATATTATCCAGACTGACAAATTTTGCGCAGTCTGCTGTTTCGGTACTACAGAGTGCAAGCCATTAATAGCTGACTGCCTCATTCAAATGAAACAAGACAATTATCAGCTGTAACTTACACAATTAATACTACTGCTGCCAGCATTTTCAGCAGAGATTTGGTTCTTTTATAGCTCATTTGAAGTCTTTAGGGGACGTGTTATTAGTACATCTGTCCTGCTGTAAACATAATTATCATGCAAAATTCCATTTATCATGCTGATCAGGAAGCACTTTCTATCAGCCTTTCAGCTTGGGAACACTGATAACCAGGCAAGGGAATTTGACTGCCCCAGCTAGCCGGGACTGTGCTCATTGCCAGCAGCATTTCCGTTGCTTTCCACCCAAGACCATGGCAATTTTCTGAATAGGCACAAAGCTCGTGCTAACCTCCGAGCTTGGGGTACGTTGTATTTGAGCTTGGGGTACATTGTATTTGACACTGCTTGTTTGTCTCATTAGTTGGTTTTACATTCTCCCGTAATTCTCTGCTCCTCAGTCCTCTCCAAGACTGAGCAAATGCCTTGTAGGCGTCCAGGCTAATGGAGCTGCCGCAGAGGGAGCAGGCGGCAACCGGATTCAGCATGATCATGACCCTTTATCGGTACCATAAATCTTGTCCGTGTCATAGACAACAGGCAACACCTACTTCAACGCAGCATCACTTTTAATATACAAAAATGGGCTTGGGCTAGGTGTAAACAGACATCAGTTAAACAGATGCCAACCCACGTGACACTGAATTTTGTCTAAGATGGGTATGAGGTTTTAAAAAGTGAACACCCTTAAGACTTAGCAAACTCTGGTACCTTCCATGCAGAATAGCCCACAGCTGGAGGCTTGATGTGCAGAGAAACTGTCCTCGTGGACAACTTAACCGTCAGAGACCTACAGAACATCCTGACACCAAAATAAGATTAAATGAAGTAAAGGCCAGCCCCCACATAGACCTCCTGCAAACTACGGCTTCATAATTGGTTTAAACCAGACTCATTTATGCTAATAAACTTATGCTGTGACCAAAAGGCACTGTGCTGCTTCAGCCATCTACCTGCCCCCTCCATCATGCCAGCAGAAGGGCTCCTGCAGCCGGCCAAGGGAATCGATCCTGCTAACAAGCACACAAGTGAAAACACCCGATTAGTGATCGGCTCTTACTGGGTTTTGCGAGGGAGGAAAAGACCTGCCGTCCTCAACGGGATCAGCCCAAAACAATCCTCAAATCACAGCAATGGACTTGCTGTTCCTGCACCCCTGGCGGCTGCTCCCCTAGCTCCCGCCGGTCCCCAAGCCTTTCTCCATCGCAGCTACAGGTCTCACCTTCAACTCAGCCAGTTAGCGGGCATCTAAAACAGTCACAGGGAACAGGTTTAGGCTGGACTCCTTCAAGCTCAACAGATACAGACGCCAAACAGGCCTGCGGCCAATACTGACCAGATTCAGCCTTTAGGTACCTGATAGCACAACTGCAGTACAGTTGATGCTTTTCTGCTTGATGCAAAGGAAAGAAAGCCACACAACGGCAGCAAAATGAGAACCTAATAGTTTTTCTTTATCCGTTCAAACATTCTTTTTTTTTTTTAGTGTTTAAAAACTGCCTGGCAGGACATAAGGGACTCGTAGGATGCCCCGTGGTCGATGGAATCATGAGCTGCTGCAGCGAAGGGCGGAGGAGGAGACCAATTCCCAATGATATCAGAAAGCAAATGTTGTTTCAAAGAGAAATTATTTTACTGCTGACAAATGTGTGATAAAGTGTATGAAATATTTTTTTTAAACGTGGGAGAAATTCATAAATCTAAACCAAGACAACTGCTATTGCAGGCTGACATTGGTACATGCAGAACAACTGCATGTCCACAGAAACTACTAAATTCACTATGTTAATACATTGACCCATTATGGATCGTATTTTAGGCAACTTATTCCCAGATCATTCTCATGTTTCATTTAATTTTGTTAAGACAGGGTGGCTGTGAGAAATGAGCTAGCGCAGTGGTTCAATCAATTATTCTCTTTAAATTCAAGAACCGTGCATATCCAGACTGCTTAATTTCTCCCATACATCTGCATTTGCACATCTTTCTTCTCTGAAGAGCTTTCAAAAGCTCAAGTTTTAATCAGAGGACTATTTTTGATCCTAATTTTCCAAGCTGCAGTAAAGCTGCTTCATGACCTAATCTGATGGCAAACGTACCAGCATTATACAGTGGTTTCAAGCCAGTTGTACAATAACTAGTCACGTTTCTTATTTTTAATCACTGATACACCAGGTGCCTTGTGTCCAATTAGAGCTACGTGTCTGCAAACATCGCTTTAACGGAGGTCAGCAAATGACTTGCTGAAGCAAGCGCTGCTTAGTGTGAATAAAATACATTGCAAAACAGCATCTGAACATCAGCCCCCTCAGCCATACCCCAGTGCACCAACGCTGCGAGCAAAGGCAGACCTGCTTACCCTTACACCCAGCTCAGACTTTTGCTAACAGAAACGAGCAGGCCAAAGGGACTCACTTAGGCCCGTAACAGCAAAGATAATGGACAACACAGCTCTAAGGGCAAAAATCTTCACGCTGAAAATGCCAAGCAGCTCCAGCAATCAGGAACACGGACTACAACACTGGAGGGCAGAGGCTCCTGCTAGTCGTTGGGTGCAGAGTTTTGACTCAATTACAAAAAAAAAAAATAACATTTCTGTTTTCATTTTAGCCACTATTCTCAGCAAAATCAAAAAATCTCAGATTTTGTGGGGAACAGACCATTTTGATTTGCCTGAAGCCAATGTTTCACTTTGAAATTTTTTTTTCTTATTATACACACACACATATATATTCATCTGCATATATGATATAAAAGACTCATACTGAGAAAAAAAAAAACTTTTCCCACTGTTTGAACATGTCACCTTTCTGAAGAATTTTGCTTCCTGAAAAAAAGCTCAGAGTTTCCTCTGGTTTGGCTTAACAGTATTAAAGGTTGTGTTTCTAGGCAGACGGAAAATCTGGCTTACCCACAGCTTCCCCCCTCTTCTCCACATTTAACAGTTCGCTGTTGTGACCACAAGAAAGACAGCAACCGCCTCTAAAACTTTAATCCCCCCTCCAAAGTCGTAATCTTTATATAGCAAATATAATGAGCTTTCTCAGTGACATACTGCAACAATGTTTAACAGGATTGCATAAGCAAAGTTATATTTAAATCCACTAAAAATGCACCCCCATTCTCCCAGAGTCTGCTCTGGTGATAATTAATGACAGATTTCATTAATATTCACTTATCCATTTTTTTTTGCTTGTAGGCTTGTGCCCCACTAACACAAGGACAGCAGAGAAGAAATCTCTTCTATTAAAGAAGCTCTGTTAGGCATTACAGATAACATATGAAGTGTGGCCATGCTGTTCTCCATCCTCTCATTACCCCTCAATTTTATTCTCTAGAAGCTCTTTCAGCAGCTACTTCCAGGCTGTAACCACAGGAGGAACAGGAGGTATTCTGCCACTGCTGGCTTCAAGCCAGTGGAGGACGGAAAAGGAAAAAAAAAATAATTTCAAAGTATTTTGCAAAGTGGTCCACACCCTTAGAGGTGGCGAGGTTTCTCTCCTCCTGCCCATCTGGCCACGGTGTGATGCTGTACCAAGGCATCGCTAAAACAACACATTTATCCTGTATTACTGTGTATTTCCTGAGCTGTCCTACCTCTCATGAGGAGTCACTTTGAATTTAGTTCTCCCGGTTATTTGCCGCAAGCATTTGAAAAAAGAGTCAGGAGACCAACCTGATGGCTGCTTAGTTTCGTTTGCAGGCAAACAGCATGCACTTCGCTTCACACACCCCAAAAACGCAAGTCTTCATGCTAAAGGATAGCAATTTTCTGAGCAACTCAGAGCACCAACTCTCTGAAACAGGGAACGCCAAATTATCTATCCTATTCTTAAACAAGAACAGTCAAGAGACATATTTTTACGTCAATGAAATTGCAGTTTCCCGAGGCAACACAAAGGCTGACACCCCAAAAGACTGCCTCTTCAGGGCAGGCCTCAGGAACGCTGCTTCTAGCTCTGCACTTAACGCGAACCTCAGAAAAATTACATGAAATTGTATCGCCCAACCAGTCTCCCAATTCACATCTCACTACAAAGTAAGTCTTGAGCCCAAATCTCTGCCGTATTTTGAGATCCTCCCAGCAACGGGGGAGGGACAGGGAAGTGAAGAGGAAAGCGGAGGAAGAAGGAAAGGGCTGCTTCCCCTTCCCAACCTTGCATTTCCTCTGAAAGCTCTGCTCTCCCCTTTAGACATAGAGTAAAAACATGAGCTACTTTCTTTTCCTCTGCCCTGGAAAAAGATGGACAAAAAAGCCCTACCCTCCTTTACTCTTGCAAATACCTCCCCCTCTCCCTGCCAGGTTTGCTGGGGAGCTGGAGCACCAGAGCAGCCGCCTGCACTGGGCTGCAGAGTCCTGCGCAGAGACGACCTTCATTCCGAGTGTTTCTTATTTTTAATTCCCATTTGAAGCCCAGTGAACTACTCCAGAGCATAACTAAATGCCCATTAAGCCTTTCACAAAATCAAGCCTTTAATTTTAAAAATAATTATCTTGATCTCTGGGAGCCGCTCACTCTACCCTCTGACTGCACAGGCAAATGATTTCACAGACCATACATACAAAAAAAGAATCACAAACCGAAAGAAAACTGAGTAATACCAACTTCCCAGGCTACTACAGCCAATAGAAAACTCAGTAATACCAACTTCCCAGGCTACTACAGCCAATAACCCTGTCCAGTTCCACAGGGACTGGGGAGCTGGCCATGGCATTGCCCAATTTCCTGAATATTCAGGAGGAGACATGATGTTATTTCAATTCACAGGCTACAACAATTGGAGAAAAATTCTTAAAAATGAGGGTCACAAATACAAGGGGCAGCTCTGTGTCCCATCCCAACATTATGCGCTGTGACAATTTTGCAGTGCCACTTCTTGGTTTTCAAGGTACTTTTACTATTGCCGGTAATTCTGTTATTGTCAAAAATTGTGAAGTCATCCAAACCCAGGTATTTTTGTCAGACGCTTCATGGCTGGCTTCATACCCCAAAGACAGGATTGCGGGCAGCAGTCAGCCCTGCAGCCACCGTAACCCAAGCGAGTGGCTGCTGTTGGGACTAGTTTCAGCAAGAGCCAGCGATGAGCTATTTGCAGGCACCACCCCTGCTGCGACCATAAAACACCGTTACGAAACCTGTATTCGTGCAAAACAGGTAATTTTGAAAAAGCTCCGAGCTGGATTTGAACATCTCAGTCCAGCAGGAGATGACACCCCGTCTTACAACAGGTTAACAACCTGTCGGGGATTTAGCACGCCCCAGAGCAGCCGGCTAGTTTTGTTGAGACAGGCAACAGTGCCACTGGGTCACGTCCACAGGTGAAAGGCATTTCTGAAACAGGAGGCAATTGCCTTGGAGAAAAAAAAAAAGTAATAATAAAAAAATAAAATCAGAAGTCCCTCCTGACTGAGTTCAGTATCACAAAATTCTGGGAGAAGAGGACAAAGGGGGTCCCTGTATCCAGACCCTTCCCACAAATACCACTGGAGGGGTGAGGATGCGAGAACAAAGTTAAACAGTCAGAAGGATGTACGGTTCCCCTTGCATTTCTCTACACCTCCTCCTGTAAACTCAGGAACCGCACTGCTGATCGTCAGCATGTGTTGGCTTGTTTTCCAATTCCACATCTACTTTACCCTGGCTCCTGCCACGGGAGATGTCAGCGCAGAGGCAATTCATCAGACAGTCCTACTCCTGGGGGATGCTTCGGTACCGAGGTGCTCGAGCTGCCCCAACCCATCTGTGCTGTACCCACATCTGCTGCAGAAGCTGCATCTTCCCGTGACTGGCGGTCCCAAGGCAGATGCTAAAAGCAACGTCGTGACGGGGACAGTTGTTACCACTTCCATGGTGGTATTTGGCATTTTTTCGGAGAGCCTTATCTCCATGAAGAAATATATGCAAGGACTCTACGTGTGCATACGGTGCCTCCAGTATTCATTGCTGATTCTCCGAAAACAGAAGGCACGAGAGACCTGTGACTCTGCATTATCCGTTTAAACAAGAAATACAAAGCTAAAACATATTAAAAATTTATGAATTTCTGTGACTCCTTAAAGAGTCTTATTTTTGCCTTCTGGTATGTAGGTCTTTAAGGCTGCCTCTTTTTAAAGCTTTTTTTGATCTTGAAAGTTAGGAACTTTGTCAAAAAGAATACAAGAAGATTGGGCTGAGCATCTCCACCTCACCCCAGCAGTCCAGGAACTTTAAAAAGCCTCTATCATACATTGCAAGACTTTGAAGTTGGCGATATTGGAGTAAGTTCCTCTGTAACAACAATGGAGAGGAGACATGGGATCCTTTATTGGATCATGTGATTTAGAAACGTTGCTAGTGCTTCCAACCGTTGTGAAAAAACATACTAAAAATCTTAAAACAGCTACTAAAAATCTTAAAAACCGCTAAGCTGCGGCTCATTATCTGTTGTTTGCTCCTCCGTTTCCCCAAGCCAGGAGTGTGATGTGCATGCACATGCTACCTTTCAAACATGATTACTGAGTTCTGCTGAAGGCGCTTGCATATGCAGGAAGAAAAGAAAAAAGTTTGCGTCCCTGAAAACAGATGCAGTGGATCTGGCTCTCCTACTCCATTCAATCTAAAAAGCTATGTATTTCTGAAAGCTGAAAAACCTAAACGTGGGGTTATAAGAGAGCAGAGTCAGACCTGTGTGTTAGCTTAAATCAGCAACTAATTCAGTTTAAGGTGATACTTCGGGTTGTGAAATAAAACGTTGGACTTGCGAGCACATTTGCTTTGGCCAGCCTCTGCTTTGGGGCCAGTAATCCCTTTAATTGCCCCAAATCACCTAGAGGCACTTCCAGGCAGAAAAGTCTTTGCTCTGTAAGCAATATCAGATAGACAACAAAAAACTTAAAACAGAAAACCAGCTGGAAAAAATTCTGATAGCAGCTCATCACATCTCTTTAAAGGCTAAGCATATAAAGGAGAATGTAAAGTGTGAAATGCCTTGAAAAGAATCTCAGTGCCCAGTATTCTCCTAGGTTGCTATAAGTTATATTCAGCTTGTAATATTACAAGAACTAAATACATGCATTCATTTACAGAAACATCTCAAAGGTGACTACTGAAAGCCCATTCTCTCCCAGATTTTAAAATATACCAGACTAATAACTGGGAAAAAAGTCACTAATACCAGTAATTTGATCTGATCCTGCAAAACCTCATGCACTTCAGTGTTCTAAACAAAGGTACTAACTGCGTGACTAACGATGCACTTCTGTGGAAACTTCGGCTGATGGGGCTCGTGCTCACATGAAACTGCTCATTTTGACTGTGTTAGGCAATGGCTTTGTAAGCCAAAGGCAGCAAGTTACCTGGGAGAGTAAGACTGAACGTATCTGCAAGTGTTTGCAGGATCAGGCTCCATTTTTATACAGCCCTTTTTCAATGACAAAAGCTAATTTAGGAATACTTGTTTCAAACTAATCACCTCTTTCAAAAGATGCGACTAAATATAATGCAAGAGAAGATTTACTTTAGAGCAGTCTCGGGGGGGTGTGAAAACACACAAAAAATCTATGTTTTAAAAAAGTAATTAAGACATATTTAGATGGCATAGACATTAAATGCAGATGTAACAACTCAGATACAGATTTTAAATTATTTTCATATGAAACATCTACCTTATAATATCACACATCTTAGATCATCTGACTCGTGTGTCTGTCTGCATATTTAGCATCACAGCCCCAAGCTGAATCAACACGGACAGAGAAGAAAGAGATTCTTGTTTCCCGGTAAAGCTTCTTGCATTAAAGAACTGAAAGCAGGGCAAAAGGCCCATTCAAAAATGTGTCACAAAACACTTCACCGCAGACCTAGGAGCTTTGTTGTGAGAGGGGAAAGAAAAAAAAAAAAAAAAGGATTTTGAACAACAATATTGCCTAATGGGATTATGTATACACAACAGTTTCCCTTTTACAATACCCTACCGGGGAGTTGAACACAAGCTTGAGCTTTACCTGCGCCAGTACCAGTTACATCATTTTACGACAGATATTAAGCAAACAGGGTATAGACTACAAAGCTGCTACCGAAAATACTTAATATTCCAAGGAGGATATCAGACAGGCAATTAAAGAAACAATATTCCTCCCCAAAACAATACATTTTATTATCTGTAAATAGACATGTCTCTCTTTTGGCTTTAAGTAGGAGCTCAGGAAGCATACGCGTTTGTAGCATATTTTTGGTAACTTAAAGCTTTCAAATTATGTATAAAGTAGTATCTGAGGAAGCAAGTAATACACAGAAAACAGTAACCTGATGACAATACTACAACATAAGAAGACAAACTGTTTAGCATCCTTTTGAACTTGCTTGCATACAAAAATTTCTCTGTATTTATATTAACCAGAAGGGTACAGAGAAAGAGGCCCTAGGAGAGAGTATTTCCCCTTCCCAATTCCTTCCCTTAGTTTTTTATATCTGAACTAATTTTGCACCTAACCACAACAAGTATACTATGCTTTGAGGGTTTTTAAGAAAAAAAAAAAAAATTTGAAAACCAAATTTGGGAAAAAAACCACTGCAGTTCTAGACCAGAAAAAAACACTGTGTTTTAGCAACTGGAAAAACTTATCCCTGCACCTCATAAAGAATAAATACAGCTATCAATACAGAATAAACACCCTTGCTTGTACTAATAAAGACAAATATAATGTGGACATACAGCTGTTGTTTGAAGTAAAGCACATCTAAAGCCTTCACAGTGTCAGCTCCAGCCATCCCACCATGCTCCAACAGGCGCTACACAGCCTCGCAGACTGCAAGAACAATGTCAACAAGGCAAGGGATGGTCAAGTAATCCCCGTGCCGCGGTGAAGCCTTCCAGAGCAAGAGGGTGTAGGGAGGTGGTGGGGAGGGGAGCAGACCAGGCGCTTGCAGCCAATGCCCAGACTCTCCCACTGGTGCTGTCGTGGTGCAG
>NW_008796043.1:6409820-6423564 GCF_000699145.1 Aptenodytes forsteri
TTTTTAAAAAAAAAAAAAAATTTGAAAACCAAATTTGGGAAAAAAACCACTGCAGTTCTAGACCAGAAAAAAACACTGTGTTTTAGCAACTGGAAAAACTTATCCCTGCACCTCATAAAGAATAAATACAGCTATCAATACAGAATAAACACCCTTGCTTGTACTAATAAAGACAAATATAATGTGGACATACAGCTGTTGTTTGAAGTAAAGCACATCTAAAGCCTTCACAGTGTCAGCTCCAGCCATCCCACCATGCTCCAACAGGCGCTACACAGCCTCGCAGACTGCAAGAACAATGTCAACAAGGCAAGGGATGGTCAAGTAATCCCCGTGCCGCGGTGAAGCCTTCCAGAGCAAGAGGGTGTAGGGAGGTGGTGGGGAGGGGAGCAGACCAGGCGCTTGCAGCCAATGCCCAGACTCTCCCACTGGTGCTGTCGTGGGGCAGCCAGCAGCGCTCCCGGCAGTGGTAATCGGGATACTCGATCCCGACAGCAGGAAACCATCTGTACAAGTTCAACAAGTAAAATGGGAGATGCAAGTGCTAGCAGAGCAGCATTCAGTTACCTGTGACAGAGCTACAAGGAGAACTGGGAAGATTTCCTCTCTTGGGCAGGATCTGTTAGCCGCTATTTGGAAAACAGGAGACTTAGACGCCTTTATTTTTCCTTTAGAAACAGCAGCACCTTACAAAGAATCCATCCAGCGAAGGAACCAAAAATGCACTTCTGCTGCTGTCTCTCCGACTGCCCAAGCACCTGCAGCATTTTCTCTCCCTTCTCCGCAGGTCTCTGCAGAGGAGGAAGTTTGAACTAAGCGTCACTGTACGAGGCCCATGGCCCCCGCAGCAGCAGAAAAAACCCAAATTACACAAAACTTGTATTGTTTTGCTTCTGTCATCCTTTGCCTCCTCAGACCTGAATAATAATGAGCTTGTCTAACGTCGAGGGGAGAGGGGAATGGCTTTGTGCTTTGAATGGGATGGGGCAGACAGATGCACAGATGGACTTGCCAAATACTACCTGCATCTGGCTGGGAAAGGGGAGAAGCACAAACGTGCACGTGAGGAGCTGCAGATGGCGGGGACGGAGGAGAAGCGCAAACCTCGACCTCTGTGCGAAACTCCAGCGTGGTTCCCCCTTGCTAATCTTGGGTGGGACCCGACACGAAGGCTCATTTGGTAGGTACTTACATAGAAGTCACACGCAAAATTTTGCCTTATTGCATCCACTGAAAGTGAAATTAGTTATACTTTGTATAAAAGTGGGTTTTTTTTCCCTTTCTTTTAATTAAACAAACGAACCTTCCTCCCCAGACCTCACGAACAGAAACCACTACTTCCTCAGCCGCTGCATGTTCACTTCTAAAAACAGCATGGGGCAAGGGTAAAACCGTGCTGGGTATGACATTAGACATCTGTGTTGATCAAGCTCAAACTGCCATCAACATGTAATGCAGAATTTTGAAATTTTGGTTTTCCTGTTTCACCTTTTCCAATAAACAGACGGGAAAGATGTCTGTTAATGTGAATAACCGTAATAAAAAAACCCAAACAAATCAATTTTCACAGAATTTACCATATTATGAAATTAAGATTTAGAAAGCCCACAACTGACCAGTAAAAAGAAAACAGATGCCCAGTGCTCTGATTCGACAAGCAAAAAAAAATATGTTTTCCCTATAAAATCTTTTTAAAACCCCCAGTGGAAAGAGGGAATTCCGTAATTCCCAGTGGAAACGACTAGGGGAAAAGCATCTGAATTCATAGGGTCAAACAAAAAGCATATTAACCCAAGTGGAAGGAAGGGTGTGAGAAATTTAAATTAGCTCAATATGAATCCCTTTGTCCTCGAACAGGGAACTGAGACTCTACAGGCATATCTCGACCGTATTTGACTTTGGATCAGAAGCACACTTTTGAATCGAGTCTCCCAACGATGCCCGCTTACAACATGCTCCTCTTTGCAGCATGGAGCAGCCCTGAAGCACGAAGGCTTCCCCTCCGATGGAGGGAAGCCAGGTGACACACTGCAGGAGCACAGCGCCCGTCCTCAAACTACTGCTGGGTGTCCAGTCCACAGGTCCAGGCTAGAGCTGGTCTGAACGTCCATAGCATGGACATCTGGTCCTCAGCACCAAGCTCCTGGCTCTACCGACGTGCTCCTGCTGGGCCCTGCTGCTTGTTGACACAGACACGGCCCTTCTGGATGGAGAAGGCCCAATTCTCTTGCAAAGGCTCCAGGTTTAAATGATTTATCATGCCGGTGGTTCTTGTTTAGCTTTGTTTCAGCGCACTGGATGTTTAAACAGCTTGTGCAAAACAAGAAAAAAGAGTGCAGCCCGGTGGGACTGACCGTCACCCCACAGCATGGCACGGGCACATCGTGTGAGGAGCTGACTAAGCCTTTGAGATGTCTTTTTATTCCAATTTTGCTCTCGTTCTGAGCTTGTGGAAACAACAGCTTGAAGAGCAATCAGAGAATTACAGTCACATTGCGTTAGAAAAGCACAACCTGCACCTCAGTTTTCTGCTTCTTATGGCCCACATCCCTCCACAGGCTAAGATGCAAAGGATTAGTAATGCTGTGGCCTCTGAAGTCACATTTCAAGTTTTACAAAGAGCATTTTTGTTCATTTCTATTAATACGTCAGCACAAAGCAAGCTCTCTGACCCACTGATGAAACCAGACGTGTGCTGTTAACTTCAATAAAAGAAGAACCACAATTACAGTCCGCAACAACGCCAACCGCTTCCCCAAAAAATGCCAGGGAGGCCAAGTATACAAATGGGAGCAGGTCTGGACAGTGCAGGCAGCAAAATTTGTGAAAACTCGTAAAGAAAAAGCACATGCTGTCTTTTCAAAGTGAGATTTTCAAAGGAGCTCGGAGAGTTCCTCAAAATTCATGGTTCAGAGGCTCCTTCAAAAATCCCAGCTTGAATTGCTCGACTGCTCTGCTCTCTTTAGCTGGAATAACACAATTCAGAACAAACACTGGAGAAATTAAGTCAAGTCTTCATCACCATAACCCCACATCTTTGGAAAGTGGATGTGAGGGTCAAGAGCCTCTCAAAAGCTGCGTTTCTTCTAACATACGTAAATGACACACACAAAAAAACCCCAGACAAGACCATGTTGAAATATTCCTGGGGATCGTACAAAACGGAGAACTGCAACAACTGCAAAACATCTGACAGTTACACAAAGGACCGTGCCACCCTCGACTGTTGATATCACATTCATTTATCCAGTAAGATATTCGAGATATGCAATCACTCGCCAGGTTGGAAATACTACCTCCGCACCTAAAATAGAAAAGACAGGCCTAATCCTGTTCTCATTTGTACCTGAGCAACCTTGCAATTAATTCAGAACCTGTTCGTTTTCAGATGTCTCGACCTTTGCAAACACACAGTGGCTCACGAGGGCTTTTTCACTCCAGCCTCTTGGCCCCCACCCCATCCTCCCCAAGGGAGTGAATTCCAGTTACAATCCACACCCTTGTGCGGTGCCCTACTGCACAAAACAGTTCATGGGCTTGGGGCTTAGCTCCTAAGGGATATGGAGGAGTAACGCCATTTTGTACAGCCCTGAGCACAGCATTGGTACCACACCATTAAAAAAAATAAAATCCTCGCTCCTGCTGCAAGGCTACATCCTTCCAAGAGAAGGAAGCTTGCGAGCTCACAAACTCACTGCGAGAAAATACATGTTTCCGTTCACATCATCCATTCAACCTTCACACAGAGCACGAGGATAGCAACAGAAAATAACGCCTTGAAAGTGCCTATTTAAGGGTGCTGGCAAATTCATACAATTTGCCTTTTTTACTTTTAAATGCATTTGCTCAACTCTGCTCCCTGTTACACCCTAGGACTATCTTTGATTTGAATAGCCTTACATCAATAAGGAAACTAATGAACAAACAAGAAACCAATATTTATAATAATCTCTTTAAAACAAACAGAAGCAAAAAACCTTAGACAATGAAGTCTGTTCCTTAAAACAAATGTGCGCAGCCACTCACTTTTTGCGAGGCTGCTCCTGAGTTCTGCAATACCTGAAGTGCCTTCTAAAATAGAAAAGCATTTTATCTTGAGGCAAGTCATGCACACGGAAAAATACAGATTTTACAAATAAATCTCAAAGGTCACGACAGAGGTACTTGACAGTGGCACTTTGTGTTCTGCTGTAAATAATTCTGCCTTTTTAAGCAGCCACCTCTTAGCTGCCACTTCTTCTGGTTTAGGTTATGCTAAAAGATGGCATTCTACAAAACAGTAACCACCACCAATTAAAAATCAAACCCAGTTTTGCTTTAATTAATAAAACAACCTTATAAAATTAAGGAGGTTCCTAAGATACACAATGGGTTTAAGATGGGAGGTTATGTGAACTCCATTTTAAAAAACGTAATTACACCTTTGTGTTTTAAAGACCACGCTTCCAAGACGATTAATAGCAGACGGCGAGCTTTCCATGCCTTTTTACACAACCTGCTGCAGCACCTGCGCGACTCCCCTACCCAAGCGATTAAACCGTACTTTGCACCGTAGCATCTGAAAGCTGTTTTTCCTCTCTTTCTATTACCCAAAACCCACCTCCGCGTTTTACAGTCGGAAACGGTATCATTCACTTAAGTAAATTTGGAGAACTATGAAGTTTGCTTGTAACTACCAAGCTTGCTCAACTGTGCCCACGTCCCAGATATCAAGATGGGGTCTTTGTTTTCGTGTAGCTCTCTGTCACCTAATGAGGACTTCACTCCTTGCTGTGCAAGTCTACTGCACCCCACAGACATGTGGGCAATCCTTCTGTCACCCCGCATTTGCCTGTGTGTAGCTGATTGCAATCTTGACTGAAAAAGGAGGAAATTAATCTCCTTTTCTGTTGGATCTGTAGGTACTAAAGCAAGTGCAGAAGCAACAGGAAAATAAAAGTTTTGTCTGAAGAGGGGTATGACAGACAAAACACAAGGAATAAAGTTGGTGAATAAAAAAAAAAAAAAAGGTTTTCAAGACACATTTCAGACCATAGCTGACATTTAGCTTCTGCTTTATGTTACATCCTTCAGACAAGTGGGGTGGGAAGTGCAGGTTCCTAGCACATGCCAGCCTGAACAGGAGTAATGAGAGCTCCTTGAACTGTAGGTATGGACTGTATTTGTGTACACACAAATGTATGTATGCGATCCAAGCAGGCGTGAAGGCAAAGGGCCTTATGTGACATTCATCTCCTGGTTCCCCTTTCTCCATCCCTACATGTGCTGGAGTTATTGGATGAAACCAGACATCCCTCCAGGTGACACAATGGTTCTCCCCGAGTGCCGAAGGCACCCTAGGCCCTTGGGGCGGTGAGGCTCTGCTCTCCGCTCCTCCAGCACCATGCACCCAGGAAACTAAAATTCAGCAAATCTCCCTCTGAAGTAGGCTGGCAAAGCTGTGCTGCCTGCACCCTTCAAAGGGCACACCACCATGCTGGGGTTATAATCCACTTCTCTGCTAGCAGCCGCAGTGGGGAACAGGCTGCTCCAGAGCTATGAGTTATCTCTGTAAAAAGCAATGGTAATAACATCTGACCCTTTCATCGTGATGAAATTAAAATCCATGCTACCATGCCAGCATGTACATCTCCTGTCAGACAGGGAGACAGCTCAGCTTGGGGTCTCTCACCTCCTCCTCTTCCCTTCTGCTGTATTAACCTCTGTGTGATCCAACCTTGTTGGAAATGCAGGACCTCTCTGGGGTGGGTGGGTCTGGCAGACCCACCAGAAACAACGATGCTCGGAATGCCGGAGCCTCCCACTTGTTTCCCCATCCACTTTCCTTACTGGGAGTTGCTGACCCTGTACCTGCAAGTGGCTCTTTTGCCATCCTGAAATGGGAAAGGAAATGATGCCCCACGGAGGGGAGAGGACAGAGAGAGACCCATCATCAGCCTTCCCACACTGCAGCTCAACTCCAAGGACAGCAACAGCGCCTAGTGGTTGGTACCTGTTGAGGCTGCACTGGCGGCACCACCGCATCCCAGTATCACTTCTCTGCCCCTTGTGTCTACACAAAAAATATGTGCGGATATGTCCTGTACAGTCACGGGCGAGGCCACACACAGCAAACAGCACGCGGATGGCTGAAGAAAACAGTTACCTGCAAGCAGGCTGCAAACCGAGCGGCACTACTGACTTCTTGGTGCTCAACATCCTACCCAAAGCCCAGAGAAAGGGAAAAGCAAGCTGAAGAGCTTCATCCCTGTTTGTTCCATGTGGCTCAGTTCCAGCTGCATGATGTGGTGCAGAAAGAAGTCAGCATAATGTCACCTTACAGATTTTTCCTGTTACACAAAATCAGGGTGGTTTTTTTTTTCCTTTGCAGGAAAATTTATGCTTCTTTTGAATGCCTTAACCCATAAACTGATGTGTCTATGTCTGATTTGCCTTGACAGCGTGTAGATTTGAAAACCTAATCATATTTACCTTGGTAATACGATTATCTGTAGGAGCACCAAAATGCAATCTGTTGTTGTTGGAAAAATTATTATAAATAAAGTTATCTAGCTTTCTATTTTTTAATCCCACCAATATTATACAGTAAAATCCCTGATATTGCAAAGGTTTATTTACTAGCATAACTTTATACACTGGCGCTTGATTTAACTGAGTAATTTTATATGTATGTAAATGTACAGTTCAGGCTTTGCAGGATCCTGGGTCAGAAAGGACATACCTTCCTCTGCCATCCAAGACAAGCAGAGTGAGTCAGTCTTTTTTTCCCCAAACCTCAATTTCACAAAATTGCTAGCCTAATCTATAACAACATGGAGGAAAACACAACTGCTTGCTAAGAGCATGTGCTTGTCCTTTATATTCATGTATAGGGTGAAAGGCTTTTAAAAAAAAAAAATACTTCTTCTAGAAAGGAAGGTAGCCTTTGCTTTACTTTTCATTCACTTCTGAATTTTCCACAATAGAAAACCTTCCTTAGGCAAAAATGCTGAAACATAGCTGCTAAGAGCAGTGTTGACTTTGAAATACATTGTGAGAACAGAAAATACGTTTAGCATTCATGACAGGAAAGCAGTTGCTACAAATATAACACAGTAGCCCCTGTAAAGGAACCTTGTAGTTCCTTAAACATGTACTCCTCTAAATCTGCATATTGCAGCCTGAAAAGCAAACCCTGAGAGTCCTAAAAGTTTCCCACTGGCACATCGTGTTTTCTCCAACCACCGGTGAAATTTTCTTCTCTTAACTGATTTGCCGAGCTCTTTACCCTACCCTTGCAGCAAAGAAAACTTCTGCTAAGCCCTTCTTATGAAATCAAATACCATTCCTTAAATTTCTCAGCGTGTTATTTGCAAACTGCAGGCCGGCAGATAGATACTCTCCATATGCCAAATTATGTCATTTCCATTTTCTAGGAGTAACACTTCTTACAGCAAAGTGGCAAGGGGTTTTTTAGTTGGGTTACGGAAAGAGCCAGCTCTGTGTCTTGTTGCACCTGCTGCATTGCTAAGCCTGGTGTCTGGTGGCAGCCCCACAGTCATCAATAGCAATTCTGGGTGTAGAAGAGGGTGTTTCTCAGGAAAGACTGATTACATCCTTGGAGGTATTAGCTCCAGAGGTGAATTTTGTGGATATTTGCACGGCTCAAATAGAATCTGATTTCTCATATTTATCATGGGATAAGTTGGTGTCTACTGAAGTTTCAATGTACAGAATTCCCAACATGTAAAACCAAACTTCTGCATTTTCAGGTTAAATTATGAAGATAAGCCTTTATGTTCGTGTAGTGAAGATCTTGCCTGAGAGACTACAAACAGCTGAAATCGGGGGGGGAAAGGGGGTGTTAAAAAAAAAAAAAATCTGGATTTCGTTCTGCTTCTCGCCTTTATCTCCTATCACACTTGCCACTCTACAGAGCCTCTGGACAGCCAACCTGGTATTTACTGCTTTGAAACGAGGAAGCCACAGAACTACTAGAGGGTTGGGGTTTTTTTCCGTTCACAGAGTACACTTGGGAACCTCGTATTTGTGTTTTAGCTGTTTTGAACTGTTCCAAGCTAAGCTATATCCTCCACCAGAAGAGTTCTCAAAGTCATAATAATTACAGATTAAAGCATACTTCCTATCCAAAAGCTGTCATCAAACTATGATCTGTCATTATCCTATCTATCTACCATCAAACTATGTTTTTGTGATGGTCTGGAGGGCTGGTGACTCACATGGTTGCTACCGATCTTCATCATTTCAAGATGCTTGCAGCAGTATTGTGTAGGGGAAAGCTGTGTAGCAGGCTCCTGAGGAAAAGGGCCAGTCTGGCTGCCTGCACAGGAGCTTTGCCGGTAAAGAAAAGGGTGAAAAGAAAGATCAAGTAATGGAAATGCACCGACTACATAAGCAAACCTGCTGAAATGTCTCGCTCCTCTGCTCTCCTGACGGCTAATGAGGGGTCACCGCATACCAGCTAGGCACCTGCATGGTATAACCACGCGACTTCCCGAGGCGGGGTTGGACCTAGAAAGCTTTGAATTGGTGGCCAGCGAAGGCAGCCAACACAAAACACGACTCTTCACATGTTAACCGCTCAGGTTTTCTCACAGGGGTTTATGAGCGCCCACCCAGGCAGAGCCCTCTCACCCATCTGGCTCTAAGGCCGCCTCACTCCGAAACCTGCCAAGTTTGAGGCTTCAGCAGAGGCAGCTCCCTCTCAGTATCTGTCCCTCTGTGAAGGTATCTAATTAATTCCCTAGCAGTCATGAATGCTACGTTCTGTCCCAGCTCCTCTTCAGAACTGACAGCAAAGGGCTTCTTTCCTTGTCTGATGAATATTACTTTTTTTATCTGCCAGAGGCGCTTTCTAAGTAGTATACTAAAAGCCTAAAATATGCCAGAGCAAAATTCTGCGGGATTTGTTTTTAAAAGCTTTTTGTATTAAGGGAACAAGGCTGACGCATCTATGCTGTCCATCTGTCTGTGCATCGTCGTATAGCAGTGACTTCTGAACCACTGGTCAACTTCAACTAACATGTGGAAGATGACCACATTTCCACAAGTTTCAAAGGAAGCAACAGAGGGAGGCATAAACCTGTGCCCTGAACAAGGGAAAAGGCAGGCAGAGACCAACAGTGATGGCTGACAGTCAGTGTGATGTGGGGCTGGCCGTGCTTGGCATGTGCACAGCTCAGAAAGCCCACCGGCAGTCAGTGCCCGCTCCTGCACAGCTCGAAGCAACTGTGAAAACCCAGCCTCTCAGCGTGCTCATGCTAAAGGACATGGGTGCACTCAGTGTCCCTCACAGGGCTCCTGGAGGAGCTTGCAAGGTGTGTGCATGGGGACTGCAAGCCCTTTCTTGGTGGAGCAGCCCTTGGGAACAGCGTCAAAGACTTACACAGGGCCTGTAGCACTGAAAACGGGACATGAGGGACCTGCCCCAAGAGATGCAGCAAGATGCTGGTGCAACCAGTGAAACAGGTCTTATTACCTGAGTCTTAACCCTGTTGTTGAACGTCCCCTCTTCAGGATGGCACAGGAAGGCCATTTAGCCTCCTGAAGTGACAGCTGAAGTCAATAAGCATCCCCTTCTTTAGAGACAGCAACCATCAGTGGTATGGTTGACACGGTCACACGCCTATGAAAAGACTTAGTTCAACATGTGCGCTTCCCATTCACCTCTCAGACCATCAAATTGCTGTTTTCACACTATTCTTGTATACATCATTCTGAAACTCGGGCTGCCTGAAGGGCTTTAGGTTCAGTGAATAGCAGAGGCTCCATCGCACACAAAAGGTCTGATGTGCTTCCAGCGGCTCACAAGCCCACTCCTGATGCTGGGATGACCCCGCAGGGTGGACGGTGCCCCCAGCTCTTTGTTTTGTCCCTCTTTCAGGACTCTGCCTGTAAGACACTTGTATCTGAGAGACTCTTCTCTTGCCTCCGGCATGTTCAGTTTGGAGGCATCTTCTATGGTGGGTTGAGCCTGCACTGCCTGCCTGCCCAAGGCCATGGAGGACTGGGCTCTGACCTCACAGCCCTCCACCACGAAACTAAACGGTAGGATTCAGCTCCTCAGCAACATCCTGAAGGCTTACTCCAGCACCAACAACCCATCGCACTTTGCGAGCCCTACAAAAGCCAGGCAAGTCAACCGTTCCAGCATCCCCCTTCACTGCATCTCTCCAGAAGATGAATAGCGAGGCCATACATGGCTCTGTATTTTCTAATGGGCAGAAACAAATTGAATCTTCACAAGCTTTACTAATCATAAATTAATTTTAGAATTACTCAGGAAATGAGATTTGTCTTGTAGGTCAATAAATTCTGAAGATAAATTTATTTGGACCACGATAACTTCAATGTCCTTTTGAGTGGACCTCCCCCCCAGTGATTACTCAGCAGATACTCCTCTCTGCTTCCTTCCCAGCACCAGCTGCTCCCAGAAGGAATTCTCATGCCCATCTGCCTTCAAGCCTGACACAGCGACAGAGACAAATGCAACTGTAAGCGATGTTTAAACTCCAAATCAAATCACTGATTTGCCTCCTTAGCAAGAAAAAAACCAAACCAACACAAAAAAGCATGCGCTTGTTTCTAACCACCTGGCCCACTGGAAAAGGCCTTATATAGAACAGGAAACTTCACGTATGGAAACAGCAGTATTTTTCCCAAAGAAAACTGTGGCAACAAGAATTCTAGGCATACACAAAAACAAGTACCTGGGACCATCACCTAATCTACAGGATCTGAAATTATTTTAAAGCAGTGTTGCTGAATCTTGTTCCACAGAGCTCCTCGCTAATTTAAGATGAAGCTATTAAAATGAATTATAATTTGACATGAAGGAAAACCTGGCAGAACCTGGCCCTAGTTTCCAGCAGCCTCATGTCCTCGGCCACCCATTCACCACAAAACTGAAACAAACTCCTTCTGCACTAGACACGAGCCTTTGGCATCAACAAGCCGACTTCTGAACAAGCGGGTTTTTTCCCATTTACATATAATTACATACTAGCCTCCGAACAGCTAGAAGCTCCGTGTTCTTTTTCTGTATCGTTTGTTTCTTGTGAATACACATAGAGCACAAACCCAAACCACATTAATGATAACCTTGTTAAATATAAACTAGTACGCAATTATACAAACTGCTAACACAAACAAAAAGCCAGGAAACTCTGATTATATGTTCACAATGGTTTCTGAAAACTAAATAAAAACAACAACATACGGCAGCCTGTCCTGCCTGATACTGTATTAGAAAATGGTTTCACGTTACAACATAACTTACGTGTCTCAGCACAGAGGACTAGTCTGTCAAACGACTCATCAAACTCAATTTCAAGCCCGCTGCAAGGAGAGCGGAAGGGTGGGAGGAGAGACAGCAGATGCACACACGAACTACAAAAAAAACCCCTCTGATTTTCCTCTCTGCTTCTCCGCATCCTCCTTCAGGCGAGCTAATGCCTGTCTCTGGGCAGTTGCTGTGATTCCCACCCTGTCGCGCCGAGAAGGGCAGGCCACGTGCTGGGCATTTGGCTCCTTCCTCTCCATTAAGAGAGCAGCAGCAGGTCTGCTCGAACCCTCCGTCCCTGGGCTTGCGCCAGCCCTGTTCAGGCCTGCAATTTATCTTCTTGTGCAGCTAAGAGTGAACCCAGCAATCGGAGCCCCTACCACGTCTTTTCATTGAGATGACGAGGAGCAAACACTCGGTACAACCTCCGTGGTCTGCAGCCGTCCGTTCCTGATGTTGAAAAATATGTACCTTTTCCAGAACAGACACAAATCTGTTGAAGGCAGGCCAAAGTCTGCCCCAGGCTGCACATGTGCAGCGTCACAGCAGTCAGCAAAGCCAGGGGCATAACCCAGAGCTCTCCTGCACTGGCTCCAGCCGTAAGCAAGCTACAATAGAGCCTGACACTTGTCGGCGGAGTTATGCAAGGTCTCCACCACAGTTGAATCTAGCTCTCAAGAAAACAAAAGAGCATGAGAAAACCAGCACTTTCCTTACGTTTTACACCACAAGAAAATATACAGCACAAAGGAGGGTTGTTATAGGACTGGAGGAGCACCCTGACAAGGTTTCATTACGTGATTTCCCTTGCCATGGACTTGGGCTATCCATTCAGACTGTTTGCACGCTAGCAGCACAGCTGAACTTGCATGACAGTGGATTTCTAGGTTGTAAACAAAAACAGTAATTACCTTTTCCTCTTAAACTCCACACTGTTCTCATGTAACAACAACAACAAAAAAGCACCGGTTGTGGAAGGACAAATTCAGAGAATGGCAAACAGGGGCAAGGGAAAACAATGACAGGCAGAGGGAAGAAGTGATACAGGTG
Organism: Aptenodytes forsteri; assembly: GCF_000699145.1. Classification (NCBI taxonomy): domain Eukaryota; kingdom Metazoa; phylum Chordata; class Aves; order Sphenisciformes; family Spheniscidae; genus Aptenodytes; species Aptenodytes forsteri. The sequence goes on from NW_008796043.1 coordinate 6,422,152, forward strand.
AGATCTGAGCATCCTTCCCAGAACTGTGCGCAGGATCAAAGCATGCAAGCAAGGAAAGCCAAGGAGGATCCTTGGGAATCCAGAAAGATGACGTAGGAATCCTGCATGAATAATAAACTCAGTAACTGGAAGGCCAAGGAGAATCCAGTCTCTTGAACACTAAGAGGGTACTGCCAAGCGCATTATCACCAACAAGTAAAAAGTTCAAGAGTAGAAAAGCAATTCCCAAATCGTGGCCTGCGCGTCACTCACAAGGCCATGGGCAGCAGTGTGCAGAACTATGTCACAGACTAAAACGCACAAGCGTGTGTGTGTCATGTTGCTGTGCTGGTGATCCACAGCGCAATTAAAGGGTTGTCACTGCAGGAAATGTTTTGAGAGACACATGACTGGGAGAAGATGGGTGATAACCCGCTAGCAGGCATTTTACTTGGGAGGGTGGGGCTCCCTAGCACAACATCTGAAAAGGGGCTCAAAAAAGCCACCAGTACAATCCAGATGGAAGAAAAAAAACCCAACCAACGGTGGGGCACACAGCTAAGACAACTTTCTCCTGGAATACCTCCAATTTCTCCAAGCTGGTTGGTTTTGAAAGGGATTTTTCTACAGCGATCTATGCTCAATTACCATTATAAACCCTTGCAATAACATGTGACTCAAAGTCTACCTATTTGTCCAAGGGAGAAACAAGAAGGGAGTGTGGTAAATGGGGAATGTGGGAGTGGCGACCGATGTGGGCTTGGGGAGCGCAGTCATTTCCTCCAGCTTCTTCCCTGGTCCTTCCTCCCCCCCCAGCCTTTGATATCCGAGTATGTTGTTGAAGAAGTGAAGGAAGATGATTTTGTACCCGTGGAGCAATTAATCCATATGCATTTGCATGTTTTTACATGATTGCACCTTCTTAGCCAAAAGTCTCAGCTTTTCAAGCAGGTGAGGCTATTCCTTTGGGAATTAAAAGGCAAAAGAGTACTCGGCGGCAAGGAACAACCCAGAGGAACATAAAGTGTTTGTAGAGCTTATTTAGGGAGGTAGTGAGGCGCTGCTTACACCGCGCGCGTACGCCGTAATCCGTGGACATCGATGGAAAGATTTCCTTCCCCTTTGTGGGCTACAGATCTGGCTACAGCGCACTTGGCTCAGGGTCGGTTCCCAGCCTGCTGCCTGTAAGACAGGCGGCACGGCGGGCCCAATCCGCCACCAGCCGTGAGAAAGGGGTGACAACGGCTCCGGAGCTGTGCTCGGCTGCAGTAAGGGACGGCGGCTGTGCAGCCGTACGCCCGCATTGCTTAGCAGGAGCGAAACTTTCAGGCACTGGCGCGGACGGCGGCCCGTACGCCCGCATTGCTTAGCAGGAGCGAAACTTTCAGGCACTGGCGCCTGGCGCCCGCCGCTTGCTACCCCCGGCCCCCGGCC